>NC_142013.1:1781081-1793581 GCF_049901735.1 Notechis scutatus | reverse complement strand
TTTATGCCTCATATCTCCCCTATCCAGTAACTGGACGACTTACAATTTCTTTCTTTCTTTTTCTTTCTTTCTTTTCTTTCTCTGTTTCTTTCTTTTCTTATGTTATTACTACTTATTAAATGTTAATGCCAGCCATCTCCACTACAAGGTCAAGGTTGTTTTTGACTCCTAAGCACTGGACATATCAGACCTCAACAGATACATCAGAAATCAACCTTATTTACACACAATTCAAAAAAGAATTCATTTTTCTTTCATTCATTCCAGGCATCGTTGAGAGAAAAGGCATGCCTGATGTCAAGGATGGGAGTTGTAGATCAAGGCACCTGGAGGGGTGCCGGGTGAAAGCTCCCCTCTCTTCTTCCAGGCCTATCCGATGACTTGAGTGCGCTGGAAGAGCAGCTGGCAAATTCAATTGGCACGAATTTCCCCTACTTATTTTCCAGGCTGGTCTTTGTCTGATCATTGCTTATTTAACAGGGCCGGCAGTGTTTCACCTGCCCACTCAGGTAACACACCGCCAGCCTTCTTGCGGTTGTTCTGTCTTTCCGGCAACTGCCACTTTGTCCTGTTTTTCCAGCGTCATTTTAAACCAAAACTGTGACTGAACGACATCCGGATCTCCTTGCAACCAGAATACAGGATAGAATAACAGAATAACAGAGTTGGGAGGGACCTTGGAGGTCATCTAGTCCAGGGGTCGCCAACCTTTTGGACTTCAGGGACCAACCAAACTCATCCTTTTAAACCCCACGGACCAGAGACCCTGGGAAAATCCCCAAAAAAGTCTGCAGGAAAATCCCCCCACCCCGTTTTCCTACCGATCGATCGTTCTTTATTTGGGATCGCAGGATACCGTCTCCAGCTCCGTTCTCAGGGGAGAGAGAGAGAGAGAGAGAGAGACTTTTAGCTTCATGCAAGGAAAGCAGCAGAAGCCGCAGAGTCTTTCTTTCTCTCCCCCCAAACTCCGCCAGAAATGAGTCTTTGCCGGCGCAGCCTCTTGGAGCAGGAGGCCTTGCAGGGTCCCAAAGACTCATTTCTGGCGGAGTTTGGGGGAGAGAAAGAAAGACTTCTGCTGCTTTCCCTGTGTACAGCGAGAAGCAGAAGAAGGAAGAAGCGGAAAGAAGCAGCCCGGTGGCCAGGCCAGGCGCGTGGGACAAGTGGTGCAAGTTTTTCCCCTCCATCCTTTTCCCCCTCCCCTCACCACCTCGTGTTGTTCGCAATGCAAGCAACGCAAGCCTTGTGTTCCTGCAGGGCCTGTAGTTGGCGCAGCCTTGTGTTCCCGTGAAACCTGGATTAATTGCTTTGGGGGGGACATTTCTCTGCAGACCACCAGAATTTCCTCTTCCCCGGTCCCACTGGTTGCCGACTGTTGTTCTGGTCCAACCTCCTGCTCAAGCAAGAAACCCCACCCAGGTAGCACTTAGGCTGTGGACTTAACCCGAATTCCTCAGCCAGCTGGCGAGGTCTGGGTTGATCTAAAGTCAAGGGACACCCTGCCCTTTCAAACCAATGCTTGTCCAATCTCTTCTTTAAAACTCCAGTTTTGGAGCACCCACAACTTCTGAAAACAAATTGTTCCACTGATTAATTGTTCTCATCTTCAGGAAATTCCTCCTTAATTCCAGGTCGCTTCTCTCCTTGATTAGTTTCCATCCATTGTTCCTTGTCCTGCCTTCAGTGGCTTTGGACAAGAGCTTGACCCACCTTCAAATATTGGCAGACTGCCATCATGTCACCCCTAGTCCTTTTTTTTTTTCATAGAATAACAGAGATGGAAGGGACCTATAAAGGTCTTGTAGTCCAACTCTCTGCTCAAGCCGTTGTCCAATCTCTTCTTAAAAACCTCCAGTGACTGGACAGCTTTTAAAAATATATATTATAGTTAAAGAACATTTAAAAAAAACATTAAATAAAAAATTTTAAAAGAATAAAACTACTAAATGCTATGTCTTATTTGTCTTTCTTTCTTTTCATTGTTGTAAGCAAGCAGTAAAAGGGGAAAAAAATACTCTCCTTTTTCATATCTTGAGGCTGCATTGAAACTCATAAATCTTTTTTTTTTTAATTGAAAAAAGAAAATGAAATGAGCAAGACTGATGTCAGCTACCCCTCCTGGCTTAATCCTGGGAATTATCCTTATCATTAAATCAGAACTTGAGTTTGGCCAACTCCAGTTGGCCATCTGTGAAGGCCATGTTGGGGATCCGACTTGGAGGCCTTGATCCCCATACTCCTTGGCCCTTCCTTTATTACCTGTGTGCTCACCTAGCAACTCTGCCCTGAGGTTTCCAGGGTGACTCACACCTGCCTTCAAAATGTGGTGGGATCAAAAGCACCTGAGCCAGTTGGCTGGACTCAGCTGAAGAAGAGCAGATCTTCTCCTAGCCGAAAAGTAAGCGTTGACCTCCTCACTTCTGTCCGTATTTAGACTATCTTGGTCTTCGTTTGAAGAAGCAGACCTGGCTTGACGAATTTCAGGTTTATTTGAAAAGAAGCATTGGTGGGATTCAAACTTTTTTACTACTGGTTCTGTGGGTGTGGCTTGGCGGGCGGGGCAGGGGAAGGATATACTGCAAAATCCCCCTTCCCTCCCCACCCAAGTAACCTGCTTTCCAGCTCTGTTCTCCTTTTTTAGGGCAACCAAAGAAGACCCAGCCAATCAGCCGTGGGCGTGGCTTGGTGGGCGTGGTGTTCTGTGGGCGTGGCTTGGTGGCGTGGTGGGCGTGGCAGGGGAAGGTTACTGCAAAATCCCCCTTCCCTCCCCACCCCACTGACCTGCTTTCCAGCTCTGTTCTCCTGGGCAGGGCAACCAAAGGAGACCCAGCCGATCATCTGGGACTCAATGGGAGGCAGAGAAGAGATGGGGTTGGCCGGTTCTCTGAACTACTCCAAATTTCCACTACTGGTTCTCCAGAACCGGCTGAATCCCACCTCTGAATGGAAGGGATGGGATTTGGAGTCTGGTGCAGAACTCAGTTGCATTATCAGGGTATAGAATCAACATCGCACAAAGAGCCATAGTGGTGGTGCAGTGGTTGGAATGCAGTACTGCAGGCTACTTCTGCTGGCTGCCGGCTGCCAGAAGTTTGGCAGTTCGAACCTCACTGGCTCAAGGTTTGACTCAGCCTTCCCTCCTTCCGAGGTGGCTCAAATGACGACCCAGATTGTTGGAGGCAAGAGGCTGACTCTGTAAACCGCTTAGAGAGGGGCTGGAAAGCACTATAAAGCGGCATATAAGTCTAAGGGCTATGGCTATTGCTATCAGGTGAAGTATTAATAAAGTATTAACTTTATAATGCCTTGGTAAGACCACACTTGGAATACTGCATCCAATTTTGGTTGTCACCATATAAAAAGAAGTGTTGAGATTCTGGAAAGAGGACAGAGAAAAGAGCCACAAGGATGATTAGGGGACCGGAGGCTAAAATATACAAAGACCGGTTGCTGGAATTAGGTAGTGATAAGAAGGACCAGGAGTGACGTGATATCAGTCTTCCCATATTTGAGGGGCTGCCCCAAAGAAGAGGAAAGGGTCAACTTATTTTCCAAAGCACCAGAAGGCAGGACAAGAAGCAACAGGTGGAAACAATCGAACAGAGAAGCAACCTGCAACTAAGGAGGGATTTCCTCACAGGGATAGATAGATAGATAGGCAGGTGATAGATAAATGGATGGATGGATGGATGGATGGATGGATGGATGGATGGATGGATGGATGATGGATGGAAAGAACTAGAAGTGGCCTAGAAGTAGAGTCCTCGCCTCCCAATCAGGCGGCTGTGAGTTTGATCCCAGGTAACGGCAGATATTTCTCTCAATCTGGGCACAAGAAGTAAATATCAGCAACAAACTGCATTGGCGACAGGAAGGGTATCCGGCCAGTAAATACTCAGTTCCATTCAGTTGCCCCAACTCCACCCCAATGCAAAGGATTATGGGGTCATTAAAAGACACACACACACACACACACACACACACACACACACAAAGAGGACGAATGGATGGATAGATGGATGGACGGACAGACAGATTTAACAATCCAGATTTGTATATGTGTGTGTGTGTGTGTGTGTGTGTACACAAAACACACATACATGCATTCCTTAGTACCCTACCCCATGGAGGGAACTGCCATTTCTTCATCCTTTAGGGCAGGGGTGGGCAAACATTTTGGCTCGGGGCCTCATTGACTTTTAAAATTTGACAGACGGGCCGGGTCAGCACAAGATACGATACATATAAAAACTGCAAAATCTCCGCAAAATCAAGTCACTGCGCCTAATGCACCACCTGGTGTCGAAATGCCTGTCATTACAAGTCAAAATCAAATGAATGCAATCATTCAATCATTCACATCAAACCTTAATTCTGTACCAATCTTGGCGGGCGGATTAAAAAGACCAACGGGCCGGATGTGGCCCGCGGCCGTAGGTTGCCCACCCTGCTTTAGGGTGAAGGGATTTCTGCCCTCACTGTGAGTTGTGGGGGGCATTTGTGCACGAAGGAGGCTCAGCCAATCTCATTGTACACATGTTGTACTCTGACAATAAAGGTAATAATAAAGGAATAATCGTCATCCTCAGCCAGCACCGTCCTTGACCCCCTGGGTTGTGGATGATGGGAGTTGCAACCCAGTCCGATCTGAGAGGCGGAGAGCAGGTTAGAAGAAGCCTGGGTTGAACTCCTGGGACGGATCTCCAGAAGGTCCCTCAATCATCCCCCCCCACCCCGTGTTTGTCTCCGTCGCAGAATGGATCTGTGCGGCTTCCTTGACGACGTCAACGACCTTCCGAAGGGGTTGGTCCCTTTCCAGTGGGAGGATTCGGACCTGTCCCCCAACAGCCTGGAGCTGAGCCAGGAGGATTCGCAAGACGACGTCCCGGGGGGGGACAACGGGGGGCCTCTGCTCCGGTGTCTCAAGCGGATCTACCGGAAAACCAAGAAGGAAAAAACAAGACGGGCGGAAAAATTTGAACTCTGGTAAATGGTGGGGCGGGCGGAAGTGGGAAGGAGGGGGGGGGCAGAGCAAGATTGGGTTGGGGGCCTCGCTGTTCACCCCCCTCCTTCCTGCTGGAATTAGGAATTATAGGTAGTCCTCGTACTGACGGCACACAACCGAGCCCAAGCCTTCCATGGCTAAGCGAAGACAGTCGTTAAATGAGTTTTGCCCCATTCTTACGACCCCTTTCTTGGCACCGTGGTTAAGTGAGTCACACCAGTCGTTAAGCAAATCTGGCTTCCCCATTGACTTTGCTGGTCAGGAGGTCTGCAAAAAAGGAGATCGCGTGCAACCGTCATAAATGTGAGTCAGCGGCCAAGCGGCCTGAATTTTGATCACGTGACCTTGGGATTGCTACGGCAGTGTGAAAAATGGTCACTTTTTTCAGCACTCCCATAACTTTCTCCTCAGAAAGTCTACAGGTAGTCTCTGACTTACAACCATTCATTTAGTGACTGTTCAGTCACTAAATGAAAGGTTGTAAGTCAAGGACTACCTCTAGGCTTTCCGAGGAGACCCCCACACACACAGAATGTCCTGCCTAATAAAATCTTGGATGGAGCCATGACGATTTCCTTTGATTCCACAAACGGTTCCACCATCTTTTCACGGAGTTGATGACATCACGTGTTGTGGCCTGCCAGCGGCTAACGGAGTCGACCGCAGAGCTGGACAGTAGTGAGGAGGTTGGGGAGGAACCTGGGCCAGTCGTGGAAGCTGAGGAAGGCTCAGATGAGGGGGCTCTGTGTCGGAGGTAGAGATGGAGACAGGGCCGTCTGACAGTTATCAGCTGCCTTCGGAGTCGGAGATCAGTGGGGAAGAAGAACAGCTGGAGCCTGTTCCCAGCCTGCACATGGGCAGAGCTGCCAGAAGAAAAGAACAATTACGAACTCAGGGTCGACGTGGGAGTAAAGGCACAGGTGGATGGTGAATGGCCCCTCCCATAGGGATTAAAAGAGGAGTAAAAGGGGAGGGGGCTTTTGGCAGGAAACAATTTGTTCGTTCCAGCTGTGTGAAGATCTGTCTGTGCATCTCAGAGATTCTGTGCTGAGTCCTTCCTTGTCAGCACTGCGTTTGGAAATATTTACTTGCCAGCTCTCCATGCTAGATGAGGTCTGTGCTCTCAAATCACACCCGTGAAAGGCTGTTTACCAGGCCTTTGGCTGAAAGTGAATGCAATAAATTCACCTTCGTTTAATAAAAGGGGTTTTGCCAGGACAAAGAGTTGGCTCGGTGCTTTTTGGGGGAAACCAAGGTCAGAATGTCACGCTTCTAATGACAGGGCTAGCCCAAAGCTTGAAATAACCCTTGTCCCATTTCTTCAGCTGGTTGTGGATCTCAAGAACCTTGGAAAAGATCTCCCAAATCTACAACTCCCACCCCTGAGCTTGTGGAATTTTCCTTCTGGGACCCACTGTGGTTCTCCGGGTGAGGTGGGGGATCTTCCGTCCCGTTGGGGGGAAGGATTTAATTGACTCTTTCTCTCCCCCACCCCCCACTTTCCCATTGTAGGGTTAGTTCCTGACCTCTCAGCCATGGCCACGATTTGGGAAGAAAACGACGACCCTCATTCGGCTCAGGAACCGGAGCTCTTGCTGTCCTCCTGGAGAAGCAGCATGGAGTATTTCAACAGCAAAAAAGAGGTAAAAAAAGAGCAGGGGTTGACCATCTTTTGGATCTCAGGGACCCCCCAAACTCATTATTTTAAATCCTGCAGAGCAGAGACCCTGGGAAAATCCCCCAAAAAAGATCTGCAAGAAAATCCTCCACCCCGTTTTCCTACCGATCGATCGTTCTTTATTTGGGACCGCAGGATACCGTCTCCAGCTCCTTTCTCGGGAAAAGAGAGAGACTTTTGGCTTCATGCAAGGAAAACAGCAGGAGCCGCAGAAGTCTTTCTTTCTCTCCCCAAACTCCACCAGAAATGAGCCTCTTGGAGCAGGAGGCCTTGCAGGGTCCCAAGACTCATTTCTGGTGGAGTTTGGTGGAAAGGAAAGAAAGACTTCTGGCTGCTTTCCTTGCATGCAGCCAAAAGCAGAAGAAGGAAGAAGCGGAAAGAAGCAGCCCGGTGGCCAGGCCAGGCGTGCGGGGTGAGTGGGGCAAGTTCCCCCCTCCTCCCTTTCCCCCCTCCCCTCACTACCTCGTGTTGTTCGCAATGCAAGTGACGCAAGCCTTGTGTTCCCCAGGGCCATGTGGGCAGCGCAGCCTTGTGTTCCCGCGCAGCCTGGATTAATTCCTTTGGGGGAGACATTTCTCTGCAGACCACCAAAATTTTCTCATGGACCACCGGTGATTCCCCAGCCCACTGGTTGGTGACCACTGGTATGGAGGATGCTCACCTTCTTAGAACGTAGGATAGAACATAGAATCACAGAGTTGGAAGGGACCTTGGAGGTCTTCTAGTCCAACCCCCTGTCGAGCAGGAGACCCTATATCATTTCAGACAAATGGATGTCCAGTCTCTTTTTGAAGGCCTTCAGTGAGGGAGTAACCACAACTGGGAATACCAAAAGAAGAGTGCAGAGAAGAGCAACCAGGATGATGAGGGGACTGGAGACTAGAACATACGATGGACGGTTGCAGGAACTGGGCCTGGTTGGTCTAGGGAAGAGAAGGACCAGGGGAGACAGGAGAGCATCTTCCAATATTTGAGGGAGGGGCTGCCACAGAGAGATAAAGGGGGTCAAGCTATTTTCCAAGGCCCCCAAAGGCCAGACCAGGAACAATGGATGGAAACTGAACAAGGAGAGATTCAACCTGGAAATTAGCAGAAATTTCCTGACAGCAAGAACAGTTAACCAGTGGAATGACTTGCCACCAGAAGTTCTTTGTGATCCAACACTGGGAGTTTTTAAGAGGAGACTGGACAGCCATGTGACTGGAATTGTAGAAGGCCTTTGCTTCAGCAAGGGTTGGACTAGATGACCTCCAAGTCCCCTTCCAATTCTGTTATTCTATGTCAGAGGTCACCAGACTTGGCAACTTTAACTTCAACTCCCAGAATTTCTCTTCCAGTAATGTTAGCTCAGCTGAAATCCACAAGTCTTAAAGTAGCCACGTTTGGGGACCCCTGTTCTATGTTATAAGAGAAGGAAGGAAGAAGGAAAGAGGGATAGATGAGAAAGAAAAGGGAAGGGAGGGAAGGAGGGAGGGAGGGTGGGAAGAAGGAAGGAAGGAAGGAAGGAAGGAAGGAAGGAAGGAAGGAAAGGAAAGGAAAGAGAAAGGAAAGGAAAGGAAAGGAAAGGAAAGGAAGGGAAGAAGGAAGGAAGGAAGGAAGGAAGGAAGGAAGGAAGGAAGGAAGGAAGGAAGGAAAGAAAGAAAGGAAGGAAGATTCTATATTCTAAGCAGTGTTTCTCCTTCACTGGACGTTTTCCAGAAGAAATTGGACAACCATTTTGTCCAGAATGGCATAATGTTTCCTGCATGAGCAGAGGGCTGGTCTAGAAGACCTTCAAGGACCCCTCCAAATCTGTTATTCTGTTGTATCATCATCATCTTATCATCTTCATTCCCCACTATTATTCTAGTTCTCCCTGGGCCTGCATTTCCTATTATGAGTTTTCCCTCTCAGGGAGTGTTGAACGGACAGAAAGCTCTCACATAACTAAAAATAATAATAATGTCAGGGTTCCTGCAGTGACCTCCAATTAAATCCTGAGTCTCGAGCCAAACTTCCAAAACTTCAAAATGATTTATTGGGAGTTAACATGTCCGGCACTGCCTGGGTGCAGCCGACTCTGAGACGCATCATTCACTGTTACCCTTGACCCAGGTTTTCCCCCACCCCTCTGAGTGTATCATAATTCATATTCTCCAATGGGACACCTCCATAGCCCAGAGTCATCAGTCATGCTCTCCAGTTAGAATTTTGCCCGGCAGAAACTTCGGTCACCTAGAAACTATCTTTGAAAACATTTATGGAATGCACTTTTGGTTTGCAAGCTGCCGCACTGCTCCCGCCTCCCTTTCTGTGGGCAACTCTAAAAAGAGGAGAGAAATATTTTATGAGTTGACAAATAATTTTCTTCTTTTAACCCATTCTTTTGTCTCTCTCTCTCTCTTTTTTTTCTCCTTCCCACCCTCTCCTCCCAAATCCCCTTCCAGGAGGACGTGATGAAGAAAAGCTTCTTTCGATTCTTATCCGTCCTCAGCAAGACAATCAACTGGACCAACATGACTGAATTCTTTCTCGACAATTTTACCTCAGATATCGTGGCAGCCATCACCGTAGGTCTTTGGTTTCTTTTCACCCTCCTTCCAGAGGTCTCCACAGGGTGTGGTCAAAAAAGTCAAGATGGCGCAGGAAGAGTGACACACATGACAAACAGGAAGAGCTTAGAATTCTTCCCTTGGGCCGCCATCTTGAATTTTTTGATCTTGCCGTATACAATCAGGAGGCTGTGAGTTCGATCCTAGGTAGAAGCGAATATTTGGAGTAGGCTCTCCTGTTCGAGCAGGGGGTTGGACTAGATCAGTGGTTGCCAACCGGTGGACCGGGGACCTCTGGTGGTCCACGAGAAAATTTTGGTGGTCCGCAGAGAAATGTCACCCCCAAAGCAATTAATCCAGGCTGTGCCACCCACATGGCCTACGGGAACACAAGGCTTGCATTGCGAAACCATGAGGTAGTGAGGGGAGGGAACTTGCCCCACTCGCCCCACGTGCCTGGCCTGGCCACCGGGCTGCTTCTTTCCGCTTCTTTCTTCTTCTGCTTTTGGCTGCCTGCAAGGAAAGCAGCCAAAGTCTTTCTTTCTCTCCCCCAAACTCCACCAGAAATGAGTCTTTGGGACCCTGCAAGGCCTCCTGCTCCAAGAGGCTGCGCCAGCAAAGATTCATTTCTGGCAGAGTTTGGGGGAGAGAAAGAAAGACTTCTGCTGCTCCTGCTGCTTTCCTTGCATGAAGCCAAAAGTCTCTCTCTCTCTCTCTCTCTCCCCGAGAACGGAGCTGGAGACGGTATCCTGCAATCCCAAATAAAGAACGATCGATTGGTAGGAAAACGGGGTGGGGGATTTTCCTGGAAACTTTTTTGGGGATTTTCCCAGGGTCTGTGGTCCGCGGGATTTAAAGTTATGACTTTGGTGGACCTTGAGGTCCAAAAGGTTGGCGACCCCTGGACTAGATGACCTCGAAGGTCTCTTCCAACTTTGTTATTCTATGAAATAAGACACCCCTCTTTCCTTCCATCCCTCAATAAGATTCAAGGCCATGTAAATAACTCCATTGTGATATTGCCCAAGAATGAATGCAGGGAGTCCTTGACTTAGGACCACAATTGAGCCCAATATGTTCCATTGCTAAGCGAGGCAGCTGTGACATGAGGTTCCCTCCATTTTGCAGACTTTCTTGACATAGTTTAAGCAAATTGCTGCAAGTGTTAAGCGGAGTGTCATGCAGTCGTTAAGTGAATCTGGCTTCCTCTTTGCTGGTCAGGAGGTTGCAAAAGCAGATCACATGAGCCTGGGACCTAGCAACCATCATAAAAATGAATCCGTTGCCAAGCGTCTGAATTGTGACCACGAGGATGCTGCAATGGCTGTAACAGAGGTGTCAGGATTCCAGCAATCACCCTAATTCAATCATGATTCTCGAGCCAAACTTCAAAAAACTTCCAAGGATTCATTAGAAGCAACGTACTGGCACTGCCCTGTATGAAGCCAACTCTGGCCTACATAATTTACAATCCCCTATGACCCTGTTTCCTCCCCTCCCCCCTGGGTATGTCATAAATCAGATTCTCCAACTGAGCACCTTCACAGACTGGGTGTCATCAATCATGTTCTCCAATTAAATATATCCCTGGGCAAAAGCTCTGGTAGTTTAGTTACAATCTTTTAAAGATAAGAGTTGGAATGTACTTTCACTTACAAACTGCTACACTCTTCCAGATTTCCATCCTCCCCACCCCCCTTTTTTATGACAACTACTAAAACAGGTATAGGAATGTTTTATGAGTTGACAAGAGGTAGTATTCAGCAGGTTCTGACCAGTTCTGGAGAACCAGTAGCAGAAATTTTGAGTAGTTCAGAGAACCGGCCAATCCCACCTCTGACTGTCCCCGCCCACCCCATCTCTTCTCTGCCTCCCATTGAGTCCCAGCTGATCGGCTGGGTCTTCTTTGGTTGCCCTGCCCAGGAGAACGGAGCTGGAAAGCAGGTTAGTATCCTTTCCCTGCCACGTCCACCAAGCCACGCCCACCAAGCCACGCAGTATCCTTTCCCTGCCACGCCCACCAAGCCACGCCCACAGAACACCATGCCCATCAAGCCACGGCCACAGCTGATCGGCTGGGTCTCCTTTGGTTGCCCTGCACAGGAGAACAGAGCTGGAAAGCAGGTTAGTGGAGTGGGGAGGGAAGGGGGATTTTACAGTATCCTTCCCCTGCCCCGCCCACCAAGCCACGCCCACAGAACCCGTAGTAAAAAAAAAATTGAATCCCACCACTGGGTTGTAAGCATGAAAAATGGTCATGTCCCTTTTTTCTCCGTGCTATTCTAACTTCAGTCACTAAATAAGCTGTTGTAAGTTGAGGACGATCTATCTTGCCCCAATTGTATAAAAACAAAATCCAGACATCTGACAAAACGGATGACTGTTCACATTTTTCTCGTCTTTCACAGATTATTTTTAAAAATCTGAAATTTCTAATAGTTGCTTTTCAACCTTGCCAGGAACGGATCCCTGAAATTAAGTTGGCCAGGCAACTCATCCAAGGGGAATTTTTTTCCTTATAGACCCTTTCCGTGATTCAGGGATGTCTGGCTGGGGAATTCTGGGAGTTGAAGTCCATCCATCTTCCAGAGTCCAAGGTTGAGAAACATTGCTCTAGATATTTGCCTTGGTGGACTGGCCAGGATTCAGTGCTGGGTGGGTTGGACCTGTTTCAGTCTAAGCCTTGACCTCACCAAAAATTATCTGCTCAACTTTATATCTTCAACTCTTAGAAGAACCCAAACTAGCAGAACCCTAACTGCTCAACCTTGTAATCTCAACTCTTAAGAGAACCCAACATTATCTGCTCAACCTTGTAATCTCAACTCTTAAGAGAGCCCAACGTTATCTGCTCAACCTTGTAATCTCAACTCTTAAGAGAACCCAACATTATCTGCTCAACCTTGTAATCTCAACTCTTAAGAGAACCCAACATTATCTGCTCAACCTTGTAATCTCAACTCTTAAGAGAACCCAACATTATCTGCTCAACCTTGTAATCTCAACTCTTAAGAGAGACCCAACGCTTATCTGCTCAACCTTGTAATCTCAACTCTTAAGAGAGCCCAACGTTATCTGCTCAACCTTGTAATCTCAACTCTTAAGAGAACCCAACATTATCTTCTGCTCCTTGTAATCTCAACTCTTGAGAACCCAACATTATCTGCTCAACCTTGTAATCTCAACCCTTAGCAGAACCCAAAATTATCTGCTCAGCTTTGTATCTTCCACTCTTAGCAGAACCCAAACGAGCTGAGGTCTTCAACCTTTTGAAGTTCTTGGCGGAGCT
>NC_142013.1:1746081-1776081 GCF_049901735.1 Notechis scutatus | reverse complement strand
CCAATCTTGCCGGGGGAAGATGCCACCTGTAAAACATTTTATACAAATTATCTTTGTATGATGTGGCCAACGTTAATTTCCTAAATCCTGTCCAGATCCAAGATTTGATCGCTTTCTTACCACCATGCATGGATGTCTCTTGTCTAGCTGCCTTGCTTCTAGCAGTTGCTTCAGTGGAAGTGTCTTGTAGATGTTAATAGCTACCATGTTCAATGTTCACCTCCAGCACAATGAACTACAAAGTCAATCCTTCCTCAGCCACAGATGATCAATAACCAGGACATGAGAGCTAGTAGTTCCATGGTGTTCATAGAATCAGAGAACTGTAGAGTTGAGAAGGTCCACCGAGATCCACCAGGATTGAGTGATTATGGTCCTTTTATCACCTGTGGACTTCAACTCCCAGAATCCCCCAGAATTCTATTCACAATATTAACTTAATTAGAACTGGACTTCTACAAGCTAAGCCAATGTTCTTCATTAAACCAGGAGTGGACAATTTGAACTTGGGGAAGGGAGAAGAGAAGTTCAAATTGGGTGAGAAGATCCCATCAGACTTGTGGGTAGAGCTGGGTTCAGAAGTTTGGGATATTTCAATCAATCAGAATAGGGCTGGAAGGGACGTTGGAGGTCTTCTAGTCCAACCCCTTTAAAGGTGCCAAGTTTGGAGACCTCTGCTTTGTACCATTTCAGACAGTTGGATGTCCAGTCTTCTCTTAAAAACCTCCAGTGATGAAGCACCCACAACTTCTGAAGGCAAAATTTCATTTATTCATTTATTTTTCATTGGACAGGGGTTGATGATTGTAGAAGATTTCTAAGGTCCTTCCAACTCTATGATTCTATATACAAGTCCACATGTATTGGCTGGGGATTCTGGGAGTTGAAGTCCACTTATCTTAAAGTTGCTAAGGTTGAGGAACACTGTCCTACAACATCTGGAGATGACGTTGCCCTAGGCTTCGTGAATTGTTTGCAGGAGACATACTTGGCCACAAACTTTCAAGGCTGACCAGTTTTGGGGCATTCGATAAAGAATTCAGTGGTCTTTTCCTCTCTGGGCTGCTCCTAGTTTACAAACTCTTTACTTCCTCAGTCCTAAAACTTTGTATCTCCTAGAATCTCTTCATTGGAACCTACCAAGCCTTCAGTGAAATGCTCCAGCAATTAATGGTGGAGAATCCAATTCCTTCGGAGCTGGAAAGGATCTTGCAAGTAAGTTATTTTGGGGAGGAAAATCTTATTATTGGTTCATTACACCTATGTCAATGGAGACTCAACTATCTAGGTCCGTAATGGCGAGCCTACGGCACGCAGAACCATTTTTGCCGGCCCGTGAGCTGCAGGCAAATTTATCTCCCTGCGCATGCGCGCACCTCACAGTTGATTTTTGGCCAGTTTGAGGCCTTTTTGGCCTCCCAGCGGCTTCAGGAAGGCTTCTGCAGGGTTCGGCAGGCTTTGCAGCTGGAAAACTAGGCCCGTTTAGTCACTTCCTGTTTGCAAGAAGTTCTTCCTGTTTCCTGAAGTTCAAACACTCAACACTCCCGGAATTCAGCATTTGTTCCTAACCAATGTGCCTCCCCACAGCGTCTCCTTAAGTCTCAGTTCCCAAGTGTGCCTTGTGAAGAAGGCGGGGTGCTCTCCTCCCGAGTACTCGGGTCAGTCTTTGCTGTTCTCGCCTTCTCTCCACTCTCTGTGCTCTTGGATCAGGAGGAGGTGGTCCTTGCTCATTGCCTGAGCTCTGTCTCTCATGTCCACTGCTTAGCCTCCCTTGGTCATCCTGCCCCCCTTCCTCCCTACTCCTCTTCCTCCCTGCTACAAGCCATCCTAATCCTGAAAAGCCCCGGCCTGACTGGGCCTGCTCCTTCCCCATTTTCCTCCCAAGCCAACGAAGCCTCCCCCTTGAGTCAGTCGGCTCTACTTCCAGCTCATCTTCTCCCGTAGATTCAGGCTTCAGTGAGGGCATGACAGCAACCTTCTGGCCTCCCCACTTTGACCAAAGATTGTATATTTGGGTACAATTGAGATCAAGTGAGGTACTAATACCACTTTGTAAAGTCTTAGTAAGGCCACACCTAGAGTCCTGCATCCAGTTTTGGTCACCACACTATAAAAAAGAGGGTGAGACTCTAGAAAAAGTGCAGAGAGGAGCAACCAAGATGATTTTAGGGGACTGGAGGCTAAAACATACGATGGACGGTTGCAGGAACTGGGCCTAGTCTAGGGAAGAGAAGGACCAGGGAGACGGGAGAGCATCTTCCAATATTTGAGGGAGGGGCTTCCCCAGAGAGGAGGAAGGGGTCAAACTATTCTCCAAGGCACTTGAAGGCCAGACAAGGAACAATGGATGGAAAGGGATCAAGGAGAGGTTCAACCTGGAAATAAAGAGAAATTTTTCTGACAGTGTAAACAATCCACCCATGGAACAGAAGTTGCCTTTGGAAGTTGTGGGAGCTTCATCCCTTGAGACTGGACTGCCCTCTGTCAGAAATGGTATAGGGTCTCCTGCTTGGGCAGGGGGTTACACTAGATGACCTACAAGGTCCCTTCCAACTCTGATGATCTGTTACCTGTTATCTGACCACATACCGCAGAAACACTCCTCAGCTCCTCCTAGTTGCTTTTATATCACAGGGATGGCTCTTGGGGTCTTTTCCACAGACACTGCCTGTCCGGTTTGATCTTCAGTGACCGCTAAGAGTGCCCGAGCCAGCAGAGACACCCCTCTAAAGCTCTGTTTCTCTTCCCCTTCCCTTTCCCTTACTCCCACGTAGCTCATGGTTCCTTGGCTGCAGTCCCCGGAGGCTGACCTGCGCGAGAGGGCCATCTGGAGCACTGCCTCACTCCTCAATTATGTCGCCAACAAATTGCAGATGGATGTGAGTCACCACGAAGAAAAGCAAAATGATTGATTCCTCTTCTGTCCCTTATTTTATGCATTTATTATTTTGGGGGGCTTATTTATTGCACTATAGTTAATTGTTTGACAGCGTCGCTCCACCTGGCAACTCTTAAGATGAGTGGACTTCAACGCCCAGATTTCCCAGGTAGCGTGGCTGTGGCTAAGGTTTCTGGGAATTGAAGTCCATGCACCTGTAAAGGGGCCCAACTGGAGAATTCTAGGAGTTCAAAACTCTGCAAAGATTTGGGTCTATTTGGAAACTGCTCCATTTTGCTCCAAACATACTGCTAGGTGGAAAATGGTGGGCTCCAGTTCAAGACACATAGAATAACAGAGTTGGAAGGGACCTTGGAGGTCATCTAGTCCAACCCCCTGCTCAAGCAGGAGACCCTACACCATTTCAGACCAATCTTTTCTTAAAAGCCTCCAGGGATGGAGCAGCCACAACTTCTGTACAAGGCCCCTTTCCAACTCTGTTAACCTGTAATTTACTTCTAGTGGCAAGCTGTTCCACTGGTTAATTATTGTTGTGGTCAGGAAATTTCTCTTTAGTTCTGAGTGGGATCTCTCCTTGATTAGTTTCCATCTGTTGCTTCTTGTTCTGCCTTCAGGGGCTTTGGAGGACAGCTTGAATCCTTCGTTTTTGTGCTAGCCTCTCAAAAACCACATTCCTCGCTACTGTGCAAAATCACAGATCACCCTCCCCTTGCTTCTAATTCTATTTTTATTTTATTTTATTTTATTATTTGGTTTGTCAATTGCTTACAAGATAATAGGTATAAGTAAAAACATAGTTATGAATACATGGATACATATAAGAAAAATAAAAGAAACAATAGGACAGGGAGGGTAGGCACGTTGGTGCGCTTATGCACGCCCCCTACAGACCTCTTGGGAAAGGGGTGAGGTCAATAGTAGACAGTCTTAAGGTTAAAGTTTTTGGGGTTTGGGGAAGAAACCACAGAGTTATTCCAGACATTGACCACTCTGTGGCTGAAGTCGTATTTCCTGCAATCAAGTTTGGTGCGGTTAACCTTGAGTTTGTATCTATTGTTTGCTCTTGTGTTGTTATGGCTGAAGCTGAAGTATTCATCGACAGGTAGGACATTGCAATGTATGATTTTATATACTATACTTAGATTGGACCGAAGACGGCGTAATTCAAGGTTTTCTAGATCTAGAATTTCAAGTCTGGTGGCCTAAGGTCTTCTGCAACAAGATTCTTCTCTGGTCATTTCTCTCCCTTTAGACCAAGTCTAAGTTCTCCCACCTCGGTCACCTGGTAGCCATTCTGGGAATCTGCTGCGGTGATCCGATCAAATCAATATGTTCAAAGGCAGCCAAGAGCGTCCACCTTCTCCTCTCCATCGTGCTGGGCCAAAAGAGTAAGAGGGTGAAGCGGGAATCGAAGTCCACAAAAAACAACAACCAGGGTCAGGGGTGGGATTCAAATTTTTGAACAACTGGTTCTGTGGGCGTGGCCATGTGACTGGGTGGGCGTGGCTTCATTTTCTTTTTTGCGGCATGCCCCACCCCCAAGGGGCGGGCAGAGGGGTGGGGGCAGCCTGGGACACGGTTTGCCAGGTCTCCGAACTGTGCAGAGTCATAACAACCGGGTCTATAGAACCAGTCCGAACCGGTAGAATACCACCCCTACCCAGCGTTGCAGGGGCTTCCAGAGACCATCAAATCCAGCTTCTCGGATTAGTCCAGATTAAATCCCAAACAGAACGGGCCTTTCTTTATTTAGCTTCAACAAAGGGGGCCTTTATTTCATCTCTGAGGATCCCCTAGTTCATGGCCCCTTTTATGACCTCCGGCTTTCAACTCCCATAATTTCTGAGCCAGCATGGAATTCTTGAGCATGTCTGGCTCTGGCATTCTGGGAGTTGAAGTCCAGAAGTTATAAAATAGCCACAGCCTTAGTCAATAAAAGCCATTTCTGTTGCTAAGCAAGGCAGCTGTTAAGCGAGTTTTGCTCCATTTTATGGCCTATCTTGCCACGGTTGTTAAGTAGGTCACTGCAGTTGTTAAGTGAATCACACAGTTGTTAAGTGAATCTGGCTTCCCCCATTGACTTCGCTTGTCAGAGGTTGCAAAAGGGGATCATGTGACCCTGGGATGCTGCAAACCATCATAAACGCCAGTTAGTTGCACACATCCAAATTTTGATTGCGTGACCACAAGGCGGCTGCAACGGACCTGAATGTGAAAACAGCCACCAGTCACTATTTTTAGGTCCACTGTCATTTTGAATAGGCACGAAATGAACGGTTGTAAGTCGAAGACCACCTGTAGCACTAAACCTGGTTTTGGTCACTTGGTGGGTTAAATGGGTTAAAGCTGTTGGGGGAAGTCAGCCCGCTCATGTGAGAGGTCCAAGAGTTACACAGAGGAGTAAAAGAGGGGGAGTAACACTCTTGATTCTGCTGTGTGCCAGTTGCAAAACTAGACCAGAAGAACGTCCACACCAACATCATTAAGTGGAAGCACCAGGAATTTCTGGAGACGTGGAATCCGATGGTTTTCCTCAAAAATCCTTCCAGGGTCGCTGAGGTAAATGGAATGAAAGGAGGCCCACCCTATGACCAGCACGGAAAGGAAAGGAAGTAAATAGATGGGGAAAGGAAGGGAAGGGAAAGGAAAGAGAAAGGTTTAGGGTTATGCTTATGGTTAGGGAAAGAAAGTGAAAGTGAAAGCATAATTGAAAATGAAACCAAAAGTGAAAAAGTGGGGAAAATGAAAAAAAGAAAGGAATGGAAGATAAAAGAAAGAGAAAAGGGAAGGAGAGGAGAAGGGAAGGGAAGGGAAGGGAAAGGGAAAAGAAAGGAACATGTGAAAACGAAAATGAAAGGGAAAGTGTGGGGAAAGCCAAAGCAACAGTGAAAAGAAAGGAAAGGGGGAAAGGTAAGGAAAGCAAAAGCAAACGTGGAAGGAAAGGAAAGGAAAAGAAAGGGAAGGGGAAAGGCTTAGAATTATGGCTAAGGAAAAGGGAAGGGGAAGGAAAGAAAGTGAAAGTGAAATTGAAAGTGAAAGCATAATTGAAAATGAAACCAAAAGTGAAAGAGTGGGGAAAATGGAAAAAAAGAAAGGAATGGAAGATAAAAGGAAGAGAAAGGGGAAGGAGAGGAGAGGAGAAGGGAAGGGAAGGAAAAGGTAAAAGAAAGGAACACATGAAAATGAAAATGAAAGGGAAAGTGTGGGGAAAGCCAAAGCAAAAGTGAAAAGAAAGGAAAGGAAAGGGGGAAAGGTAAGGAAAGCAAAAGCAAAAGCGAAAGTGGAAGGAAAGGAAAGGAAAAGAAAGGGAAGGGGAAAGGTTTAGAATTATGGCTAAGGAAAGGGAAGGGGAAGGGGAAGAAAAGAAAGTGAAAATGAAAGCAAAAGCGTAATTGAAAATGAAACCAAAAGTGAAAGAGTGGGGAAAACGAAAGAAAGGAAAGGAACTGAAGATAAAAGAAAGAGAAAGGGGAAGGGAAGGGAAGGGAAAGGGGAAGGGAAAGAGAAAGGGGAAGGGGAAGGGGAAGGGGAAGGGAAGGAATACCTTCCTGCTCTCTTTTCTCCAGGTATTCAGCGTCTACTTCAGCCCCAGAGAGAAGACAGATTTCCTCCTGACTGTCCTGGATGGACTGACCGACACTTGCAGTAATTTCTCTTTGGCAGCTACGGAGTCTCTTCTTGCCAGCATTGCAAGGACCTGCGGCCCAGAAATGGAAAAGGTAAGTGAGACCCACCCACCCCCCAAAAAAGCCTGGGGAAGTTCCTGTATCCAACACAGGAGACTCCTAGCAGCCCCTATTTCCAGGTACTTTGCTTATTCAACCATCTTAAAGCTTTTAGAGATCTTCAGGACGACAAATGTGAAAAGCCACCTGGTGAGTTTTCCTTCATTCTTGAGCAAATGAAAAATTAATTGCTTTCTCTTCCTCCTCCTCCTCCTCCTCCTCCTCCCTCTCAAGTATTCTCACTGACTATTACAATAGCAGAACCTTTTGAAGGAAGTTGAGTTTGAGGGAACAGGTGATTTCTTGCCTAGGGACAAGTTTGCATCTTCTTGAACCTTTCTTCCTCATCGTCTTCCTGTCCTCTCAGGTACCTGATATTATAGAAGGCATCTGCAGCCGGTTGAACCTGATCCGTCAGCCCAGCACCAGAAGACTGCTAATGAAGTTGGTGGGGTTGTTGGCGGGCAGGACCGAGCACTTAGATACCGTTATCTCAAGTCTTCTGGAACATTCCATCTCAACAGACAGGTGCCAAATGCCTCCTTCAAAATGCCAAATTCCACAGCTTGTAGGGCCATAGAGGAGAATTCTGGAAGTTGAAGTCCACACACCTGGAAATTGCCTTAAGGTTGAGAAACAGTGCCTTAAGCCAACCCCAAGCATAAGGGTTGGCCTCCTTCAGACGTACGGTTATCGTAACTCCCATAATTCCCAGCCCATGGCATTCAGGAATTGTGGGTTGGATGTATTTGGAGGCCCCATCAGGAGAAAGCAAAATTAGATTGGGATTCAATCCACTCAGAGTCTCTTTAACAAATCCAACAAATCAATTCTTCAATCAGAATAGAGCTGGAAGGGACCTTTGAGGTCTTCTAGTCCATCCCTTTGCTCAGGCAGGAAACCCTATACCATTTCAGACATGTAGCTGTCCAGTCTTTTCTTGAAAGCTCCAGTGATGAAGCACCTACAACTTCTGGTGGCCAGCAGTTCCACTGGTTAATTGTCCTCACTGTCAGCAAATTTCTCCTTAGTTCTAGGTTGCTTCTCTCCTTGATTAGTTTCCATCCAGTTCAGGGGGGGACATGTTCTATCATGACCCATACATGTAATTTGAGTCACTAGTATGTTATTGCTGGTTTCAGACATGTTAAACCCATGTTACTTGGGGGGGGGGCAACATAGTTGAGTTTTCTTAATATGGATATTATATTAAGCACTTATATTAAGTACTATATTACCATATGTCTAATGTGTGTTTACCCATGTAGTATGGCTGTAGTATTATTATTTATCCTTCTTATCATCTTCTTTATTCCTCCCTCTTAATATTATTATGATTATCATTATTCTGCTACCTTGCATGGTACACCGGAGACAAATTCCTTGTGTGTCTAATCACACTTGGCCAAATTCAATTCAATTCAATATTATGAGCTACTTGTCCTTCAAAACAATGTGTAGGTTGAGTTCATACAACATGCGAGTGGATACAACTATGAGACTGGGTAGCTAATGGTTGGGAGAACCTGAACATTTCTTAGCATGTTGTGCGAACTATCCCTAAGTAGCTTTAAAAAAAAGCCCAGGTTCCTTGGTTACATCCATCAATTGGGAAGGATGTGAGTGATGTGGCCCTCAAGGAGACAGACTAGGTTTTAACCAGCATTCCACTTGGTCCATTCCTTCAATCTTTTCCTCCCATTTGCAGCAGTCCATCTGAGCTGTGGCGATCTCTTTCGGCTGAGGAAATGATTGAAGAACAACTTCTGGAGAACTTGCTTAGCAGGCTGCAAAGCCAACATAAGATGGAGCTGCAACCTCCTTCTATATCCATCTCCGTGAGTTGGACCTTGCCTTTCTTTCAGGAACATCTGAGTTCTAAGTCCTCAGTTTCATTGAGAAAGTCCTTAAGTTGGCCTTATTTTGGACCAAATTCAGGGTCACAAAAATGGTTGGCTGACCATTGACTTGTTCTACCCTTCTATTAGTGGACAATCACTTAAATACCATGTTTCCCCGAAAATAAAATTCTGTCATATATATATTCTGTCATACATATACATATACATATACATATACATATACATATACATATACATATACATATACATACATACATACATATATACATATATACATATACCGTATTTATCAGCGTATAACACGCACAGGCGTATAACTAACACGCATCTTCATTTTAAGAGGGAAATTTCAGGAAAAAAATTTAAATTTCTAAATAAAAACTTTGAAGCACCGCCCGGCCTCCGCTTGCCCTCCGCTCGCACCGCCCGGCCTCCGCTCGCACCGCCCGGCCTCCGCTTGCCCTCCGCTCGCACCGCCCGGCCTCCGCTCGCACCGCCCGGCCTCCGCTTGCCCTCCGCTCGCACCGCCCGGCCTCCGCTCGCACCGCCCGGCCTCCGCTTGCCCTCCGCTCGCACCGCCCGGCCTCCGCTCGCACCGCCCGGCCTCCGCTTGCCCTCCGCTCGCACCGCCCGGCCTCCGCTCGCACCGCCCGGCCTCCGCTTGCCCTCCGCTCGCACCGCCCGGCCTCCGCTTGCCCTCCGCCGCACCGCCCGGCCTCCGCTTGCCCTCTGCTCGCACCGCCCGGCCTCCGCTGGCTTCTTAAACATTATATCGGCGTATAACACGCATACATCATTTGCCCCCTATTTTCAGGGGGAAAAAGTGCGTGTTATACGCCGATAAATACGGTATACATATATACATATATACATGTATATGTATGTATGTATATATATATATATATATATATATATATATATATATATATATATATATATATATATATATATATATATATATATATATATATATATATATGGTGTTCGAAGTTTTCGGTTTTTCCACGCATTGTAGTTGTTCTTTGTTAGAGCGTTTAGCAGAATCTCATCTGCCATCATCAGGCTTCTGTATTGTGTCCGTCAGACGGACACAATACAGAAGCCTGATGATGGCAGATGAGATTCTGCTGAAACGCTGTACAACTTTAAAAGAACAACTACAATGACGGGAAATACCCAAGGTGCTTTCGCTTAGTGCCAGTGCAAGCAGTGTGTGACCGGAGCTGCCATCTCTCTATATATACAAGTGGTGGGGGATGGTGTGTTGGGCTGGTTGGCTGTGCTGCAGCCTCTTGATTGGTTGATGGAGTTGATGTTGGTATAATGGGCTGTGTAATGGCCTTTTGTTGTAGAGATATCCTGGATCTTGTGCTGTCATCTCCTGGGTCGTTAGCCTCTTGTGTTTTAACGGCTTGGGTAATGGGTTGTGTGATGGGCTTGTGA
Organism: Notechis scutatus; assembly: GCF_049901735.1. NCBI lineage: Eukaryota > Metazoa > Chordata > Lepidosauria > Squamata > Elapidae > Notechis > Notechis scutatus. The sequence continues at coordinate 1,766,152 of NC_142013.1, read as the reverse complement.
GTTCTTTTGTTGTGGTATCCTGGGTCTTGCGTTGTAATCTCCTGGGTCGCTTGTGTTTTGATCTCTTTTCCATTAGCCTCCTGTGTAGTAACAGCTTGGGTAATGGGTTGTGTGATGACCTTGTGAGATTTATTGCTGTGGTATCCTTGGTCTTGTGCTGTGATATCCTGGGTCATTTGCTGTGTTGTGACTTCTTGAGTTCTTGAGGTGTAATTTCTTGAGTTTTCTGATGTGATGTCCTGAGCGGGTGGCTGTGATGTAGCATTTTGGGTTTTTAATATGGCTTTGAGTTTGGGGTCTGGGTCTGTGTTCGTTTTGGCTTCGAGTTCGTGGTCGTGCCACATCTTCATGGTGGGGGCAGTTCGCCATGTATGGTTCAGAGGAGTTTGAAGTGGGTAGTGATGCAGCTGCAGTGCGGCTTCTGGTCTGTGGTCGTGTCTCATCTTCTGTGTGGGTGTGAGTCTGATTTTTACGTGGAAGTGTGGTGGTGGCATCTTGTGTGGCCCTCATGGGTGTGGGTCTGGTGTCATTTATCATGTTGGGTACTCGTCTGTTCATGAGGGCGGGTTTCCAAATGGCTGGTAAGCGGAGGTGTCATCTCTTTTATTCATGCTGTGTGGCGTTTTCTATCTCTATGGCTTCTCTGATTATTCTGCTGCTGTGGTGTTCAGTTTTGGCGATAATTCTGGTATTTTTAAAGTCAATCTCATGTCCTGTGGCTTTGAGGTGTTGGACCAGGGAAGAGGTTGGTTCTTCTTTTTTGATTGAGTTCTTATGTTCTTCAACGCGTGCACTTATTCTTCTGTTAGTTTGTCTAATGTATGTGGTGAGGCAGGCAGTGCAGGGGATTTCATATACTCCTGGTTTTCTAACTCGATTTTGTCTTTAGGGTTTCTTAGGATGGTGGATATTTTTCTGTTTGTGCAGAATGCTGTTTTAATGTTGTGTTTTTGGAGGATCTTGCTGATTTTGTCTGTAGTGCCTTTTATATATGGGAGGAGGGCTTTGCCGCTTCTCTTGTTCTCTGTCTTGGATTTTGGTTGGGGTTTCTTTTTGGATTAGGTGGGTGATCTTCTTTCTTTGAAATCCATTGGCTGTTAGTACGTTGGTGAGAGTGTTTAGTTCGGTTTTTAGGTGTTGTTCATCAGCTAAGCATTTTGTTCTGGAGATGAGTGTCTCAGCTACGGAATTGATCTGTGCTGGGTGGTGGTGTGAGAGTGCGTGTAGATAGCGGTTTGTATGTGTTTTCTTTTGGTAGATGGTGTGTCCTAGGGAGCCATTGGGTTTTTTGTATACCAAGACATCTAGGAAGGAAGTTGATTGTTAGCTTCTGTTTCCATGGTGAATTGTATTTTGGGGTGTAGGCTGTTGAGGTGTGTGAGGAAGTTGTTCAGTTTTTCTTTCCCGTGTGGCCAGATTATGAAGGTGTCATCTACGTATCTGAGCCAGAGTTTGGGTTTGTGATCATATTTTTCTAGAGCTTGTGTTTCAAAGTGTTCCATGTAGAGGTTTGCGATGACAGGTGAGAGGGGTGATCCCATGGGTGCTCCTTCTATTTGTTTGTATTTTTGTCCATTGTAGGTGAAGTATGTATTGGATAGACAGTGGTTGGTCAGATCTAGGATGTGCTTGGGGGGTTGTATTTGTTTTGGATGGCTGTCAAGGCTTCTTTTATTGGCACTTGGGTGAAGAGGGATATGACATCGAAGCTAACTAGTAGGTCGCTGGGTTGTAAGTTTTGTTTCTTTATGATCTCGATGAACTGGAATGAGTTTCTTACATGTGAGTTGATGGATTCTGCATAGGGCTGTAGTTGTTTGGCGAGAAATTTGGCTAGGTTTTGTAGAGGTGAGCCTATGGAGCTGACTATTGGTCTAAGTGGAGTTCCTTCTTTGTGTATCTTGGGAGACCATAAAGCTTAGGGCATCTGGATGATTTCTCTCTGGGTATGATTCTTTGCTGGATTTCTTCACTGATGGGGAGGCTTTTATTTTGGATCTGGTGGTTTTTTCTAGGTAGGTGGTGGGGTCTGTCTTTAGGGGTTTGTATGTGGGGTCTAGGAGTAGGTTGGTTAACTTGGTTTGGTAGTCAGATGTGTTCATAACCACTGTCGCGTTGCCCTTGTCTGCTGGTAGGATTATTATGCTGGTGTCTTCTTTCAGGTTACGTAGTGCAGTTTGTTCTTCTTTGGATAAGTTGCTTTTGGGTGGTTTGCTAGTGCAGAGGATGTTGGTGATTTCGAGTCTGATTCTATTAGCCTCATCAGGGTTGGTTTTGGTCAGGCTGGTTTCAACTCCGCATATGATGGTTTCTGTGGGGATGTGTTTGGGTCCATCAACCAATCAAGAGGCTGCAGCACAGCCAACCAGCCCAGCACACCATCCCCCACCACTTGTATATATAGAGAGATGGCAGCTCCGGTCACACACTGCTTGCACTGGCACTAAGCCGAAAGCACCAGCCTGAAGATGGCGAGTGGGACCTCGCCAAACGCTGCCTAGATACTTTGAATCTTACGCGGAGAAAACCCGAATAACCAAAGATCCACATACAAATACCCTGCAGAACCTCAGAAAACAAATATATATATATATATATATATATATATATATATATATATATATATATATATATATATATGTATGTATGTATGTATGTATGTATGTATGTATGTTTGTTTGTTTGTTTGTTTGTTTTCTGGAGGTTTTGCGGTATTTGTATGTGGATCTTTGTTATTCGGGTTTTCTCCCGATTAAATGGAGTATCTAGGCGACGTTTCAATCGAAGTCTCATTCATCATCTTCAGGCTGTGTTCGGCTTTGTGCTTCTCAGAGTAAGCACAAAGCCGAAGACACAAGCCTAAATGATGAATGAGACTTCATCGAAATGTCGCCTAGATACTTCCAATTTTACGCGGGAGAAACCCAATAACCAAAGATAGATAGATAGATAGATATAGATATAGATATAGATATAGATATAGATATAGATATAGATATAGATATAGATATAGATATAGATATAGATATAGATATTTGTTTTCGTAGATTTTCACAGGTACAGGTATGTAGGTCTAGGTGTGTTTGGGTCTTTTCCCATGTAAGATTAAGAGTATCTTGGCGACGTTTTGGGACTTGGCCGAAACGTCGCTGAGATACTCTTAATATTACATGGGAAAAGACCCGAACATACCTAGACCTACATATAAATTTGCCACCAAAAAAAGGCATCAGGTCTTGTTTTCAGGGGATGTCATCCACTGACTAACCTCACTTGCGCCCATCGCCCCCGGCCTCCTTTTCGCTGTCAGAGGCCTTCAGGAACTTCTTCTTCTGTGGCTGGCAAGGCTTTCCTCAACCGGGTTGAGTTACTGCCATGCCTTCACATCTGGACTTCTTGCTCCTGCCCTGCTGGACTAATTACCTCATTTTGCCTTGTTTGGACTTTAAGTTACTGTTTGTGTTTACCTTGTTTTGGACTTGATTCCCTGCAGCCAAAGATTGTTTACCTGGGAAAGTTTTTTTTCTCCAGCCCAGAAGGTAACCAGGACAATTGGGGGCAAAGTTGGAGCTAATAAAGAGACTCTTATTGCTTATCTGACTGCGTTGCCTTTCTGCCACGCCCCTGGTCGTCACACACATGCTCCCCAAACTGGTGGTTACACCAGTTGAACCCCACTGCTTGCTTCTTCCCCTTGTCCCCCTGCAGTTGACCCAGGCTCTCTACGAGGTGATCTCCGTTCTGGAGTCCAGGGACACCATCCAAGGCCTTTTCCCAGAGCTGCTGATGACTTTCCTCATGGAGCTTCATTTCAGCAGCCAGAGGGACCCCCTGCCAGATGTGGACATCCTCCAGCAGTGCGGACAGGTCAAAGGTCAAATCAGGTGCAGCTTCATAGAAAATCCTCCTCTCCACATCCCCGTTTCCGCCCTTTTTGGCATTACGGGTCGTCTTCGGTTTACAGCTGTTTGTTTAGCGGCCGTTCCAAGTTTCATACTTATGACCGTTGCGGCATCTCTGTGGGACCTGGGATCAAAACTCAGGCATTTGGCAACTGACTCATGTTTACGACGGTTGCAACATCCCCCTGTGATCACGTGATTTATGTTTTGGACGCTTGACAACTGGTTCATATTTATGACGGTCACAGTGCTTTTGCGACCTTCTGACAAGCACAGTCAACAGGGAAGCCAGACTCACTTAATGACCGAGGTTACTGACTTAACAGCTGCAGTGATTCACTCAACAACCGTGACCAGAAAGGTCATAAAAGGGGCCAAAACTCATTGAACAACTGTCTCTCTTCCAAGCAATGGTACATTTGGGCACCATTATGGTCATAAGTTAAGGACTGCCTATGCAGATAGCCCTCGACTTACGACCACAGTTGAGCCCAAAATTTATGTTGCTAAGTGAGAAATTTCTTACATGAATTCTGCCTCATTTTATGACTGTTCATGTCACAAGTGAATCACTGCCATTGTTAAGTTAGTCACCCGGTCGTTAAGTGAATCTGGCTTCCCCATTGGACTTGGCTTGTCAGAAGATCACAAAAGGGGATCACATGACCCCAGGGATGCTGCAGCCATCATAAATGTGAGTCATGGGAATGCTGCAACAGTCCTAAGCGTGAAAAACTGTCCTAAGTCGCTTTTTTTCAGTGCCGTTGTAACTCCAAACGGTCACGAAATGAAATTGGTTGTAAGTCAAGGACTTACCTGGATAAGGGAGAGCAAGGAGCAACGGTCCTGAGTGAGTCCTCCTCTCCCCCTTTCAGTTTTGCCGTGGACGCCATCAAGATGCTCCTCATCCGGATCGGATGCCGGTATGAGGTGACGTTCATGGAGAAGACGCGGGGCTGGTCGATGCTACAATGCGGCCGGGATCTCCTGCAGGGCAGCGCCCTCCTGGCCAGGTGAGTTTCCTGCAGAGAACAGAGCCAAAGAGACGTGTTCTGACCCAGCTCCCCAAACACAACAAACCGTCTGATGTGAACTCAAATGATTCCTTTAGTAGGAGCGACGGCAGCCCTGGCAAAAAATTTCTCTCTCACCGCAGGCGAACAAGTCCGTCCGTCCAGGAGATGAATAGTTGTCTGCCATATCTATTCATCTCCACCCCCTGCCTTTTATCCCCAGAGCCTGGGTGGGGCTTCACTAGCTGCGGTGGCTCTTCCGTCCCGAGGACCGGCCCATAGATTTCCACTGCTCTCCTCTCCTCTGCCTTCTGTGCATCCATGCAGTAGGCACTGGACCCAGCTGTTCCTCCTCTTCCTCATCAGCCTCCTCCAGACCTGGGAGCTGTTGACTCTCCAACTGAGGGCTGACGGACAGTTCAGGTGCTCTCCCTCCCTCCCTCCCTCTCTCTCTCAATCTCTCGTTTCATTCCCCCTCGAAGCTCTCGTCCCGAGGACCGGCCCATAGATTTCCACTGCTCTCCTCTCATTTGCCTTCTGCGTCAGGCACTGGACCCAGCTGTTCCTCCTCTTCCTCATCAGCCTCCTCCAGACCTGGGGGGCTGTTGACTCTCCATCTTTGGGCTGACGGATGGCCCAGGCTCCTCCTCTGCTTCTCTCTCTCTCTGGCAGCTCCATCCCCTCTTCCCCCTCAGAGCTCTCAGGTTGCTTTGATGCTGATCCTTACTCCCACGCCTCCTCCTCCTCCTCTGATCCAATTGTTGAAGTGGTTTGCGCCTGACAGGCCACAACAGGATGCCATTCACCCGTAGTTCTTCAATTTAGAAGGCCCTCACCTTTTTGTCTGCTGGGGCAGCACCATGGCTCAGCGGTTAAGATGCTGGACTCATCGGCTGGAAAGCCAACAGCCCAGGTTTGGGACCTGACCAGGATGCGATGGGTGAGGTCCCATCCTCAGCTCAGTTCTTGCCCTTCTAGCAGTTCAAAAGCATGCAAATGCCGGTCGATAAGTACAGGGAGTCCTCGACTTACAACAGTTCATTTAGTTACAACAGCACTGAAAGAAGTGACTTATTTTTCACACTTATGACTGTAGCAGCAGCCTCGTGGTCATGTGGTTAAAATTCAGATGCTTCACAACTAGTTCCTGTTTAATGATGGTTGAGTATCATGTGATTCCTTTTGCAATCTTCTGACCAGCAAAGGGGAAGCCAGGTTTAGTGAAGAACCATGTTACTAACTTAACAAGTGCAGTGACTCACTTAGTAAGTGTGGCAAGTAAGGTCGTAAAATGGGGCAAACATCACTTAACGGCTGTCTCATTTGGCAACAGAAGTTTTAGGTTCAATTGTGGTTGTAATACCTGTAATCAATTTCAGAAATTGCTTCTCTAACTATCTTAAGCTTTTAGAGATCTTCAGAAAGGCAAGTTTGAAAAGCCACCTGGTGAGTTTTCCTTCATTCTTGAATAAAAGAAAAATTAATTGCTTCCTCCTCCTCCTCCTCCTCCTGCCTCTCAAGGACAGTCTCACTGACCATTACAATCGCAGAACCTTTTGGAGGAAGTTGAGTTTGAGGAAACAGGTGCTTTCTTGCATAAGGGTCAGCCAGAGGAATACCTGTACAGATTCAGGAGAAAACGCACTAGAGAACAAGCATAAATGTGCATTTTTTTCCAAGGTGGCAATGATGTCCTTCTGTGTTTTTCAGAGCCATGCTACATTTTTGCTGCCCTGAGATTATCAGGGTCCTGGATTTGCTATTTTCTGTCCTCAGCAAAAACAGCGAAACACACAAGCCAACAATCATTGCCGTCTTTGTCGAGGTAAGGAGCATGTGGGGAAAACCAGGTGTGTGATTTATAGTTTAGTTTGCACCCAGCATAGACATCCTCACAACCAACCCAGTTATTCAGCTCAGAACAAATACACAGATCATTCAATTCAGCTAACAAACAAACAAAAAAGCTTGATGTTTATTTATTAAATCTCAGCAAGCATTGAAAAAGATGACATGGCAAGAGTTAAAATGGGCAAAGAGTTTAATACTGGAAAAATCTACATTATCTACTTCAGTTTCTCAATCTTGGGCACCCCCAGGTGTAAGGACTCCAGCTCCCAGAATTCCCTGTCAACATGATTGTGTCAGGCTTCTGACAATACACCCCCATTCAAATCCTAGGTCTCCAGCCGCATCTCTCAGAATAAAAAAAAATTGATTTATTAGGAGTGACCATGTCGGTGTTACCTGGATGCAGCCGACACTAAGACACATCATTCATTTCACCCTTGACCCTGGTCTTCCCCTCCCCAACCCCTGGATGTATATTCTCCAATGGGACACATCCATAGCCAAAAGTCATCAATCAGGCTCTCCAGTAATAATCTTGCATGTCAACAGCTTCGGCTGCCTAGCAATTATCTGAAGCATTTAAGGAATGCACTGCTTTTCCCCCGCTCCTTTTCCGCTGGCAACTAAAAAGGCCAAAGGAGTATCATTTAGTTGACCGATTGTTGCTGAGGATTGTGGGATTGAGATGAAGAATGTCTCTTGTTGCAAAAATTAACATCAATGGTGGTATGCTACTGGTTTGGACTGGTTTGACCTCGGCTGGTATGGGGGAAGCTGCGCGCGCGCGCACAATCACCCAACTATTCATGGAACAGGTAGGACCCCACTGCTGATTGACATCCATGTTGCAACCCTCAATGTGCCTCTCCCCTCCCTGCCCTTATCCCAAGAATTAGGGATGGTCACATCTGAGGGACTTCCTCAAATTACCTTTCTGCTTCAGGTCAAATTTCTCTTATCCAAATGTCGCCTGGGCTATATGGCTCTTTCTCAAGGTTATTCTTGCGACCCCTTACCGAAGGAGACACCTCTGGGTTGTTGGTTCCTCTTCCTGCAAATTTTTTATGTCTGGCAATTTCTAACATGGGGTTTTTATCTGGCTGTCACTTCCGCCATCTGTCACTCTGGACCAATGGAGAACGGTGGAGAAACGTCCAAATCCTTCCATTGCATCGGTGACTTTGTTTGGGTGTAGAATAAGGATCTCCAAACCTGGCAAGTTGAAGACTTGTGGACTTCAAACTCCCGGAATTCTAGGAGTTGAAGTCTTGAAGTTGCCAAATTTGGAGACAGTAGACTCTTGAGCAGTGATGGCTAATCTATGACACGCGTGTCACTCGTGACACGCCGAGGCACTTTGACTGACACGCCTGTTGGTGTGGGGAAAACCTGCACATTTAGAGGCTGCCTGTGCTCTGCTCCAATCCCTGCTCCCTGCTTGTTGCGTGGAGGCGTGGTGTCACCGCTGCCGCAAGATCTTTGCAGCAGAGAACCAGTTTTAACCGCCATAAACTGAGGTTTGTCAGTTTCATTACCTCAGGAACGCTAACAGGAGGAAAGGAGATCCATGAGGTTCACAGCCCTGTAAGGTGGCCTTCCGATCCCCACATCCTGCACCTGCAGCCCTGAGACCAGGGAGACGAGTTTCACAGCCCTGTGTGATCACCCCAGCCCAGTCCGTCATAAACCAAATTACTGATATTTCTTGAAGTGACACACGACCCGAGGAAGGCTGCACTTTTTCCCGATTTTCGACACACCAAGCTGAAAAGGTTAGCCATCACTGCTCTAGAGGGATGAGCAAAGATCTCCAGATCCTGTTTGCATGTTATACCCTTCAGGCACTTCCCTCTTCTTGCTCTGATTTTTCATCTCTCTCTCACCCAAAACCCAACTCTCTCCTTCCCTAAAGGGTTATTTCATCCTCGAAGGCCAAAAGGACAGTTTGTGTCCTTGTGGTATTATGGCTTTGAGGAGATGTTCTTCCATGGGAGACTAACAAAAATAAATTCGAGCTGTACAAAGACGTCTCTCAATGGTTAGATAATAAAATACAATAATGAAATACGTAGAATCTTAGGAAATAATAAATATATAAAGATGTATTTTTTTTTCTTTTTTTACTATATCTATAAAAAAACTTTTAGGATAGATTTGGGAAGATGATATGAATTGTTACAAAATGATACTAAGTAAATTATAGTTATCTTGCAAAATAGGAAGGAATGAAATTATTGTCAAGTGATTGATTAATAATAATATTAGGGTACTTAATTTCTGATTGAGAATATGACTTATTATGCAATGTAACTGTAAATGATGACTATGAAATGGATGCACAAAAAAAAAAAGCTTGCAAACCAACCGGCACACTCCTTGTATACTCATGGAAGAAAGGTTAATGTTTTTATGTTTTGTTTGTTTATGTTTGTCTTTAAAAATCAATAAAAAAATTTACAAAAAAAAAATAGAAAAAGAAGAAATAAAATAAAAATAAAAAAGACGTCTCTCTTCTATTGACAATTATGAGCATGCTCCATCTGCTTTTTTCCCCTGAGAAACGTGATCTCCTTTCTCTTCCCTTCCGTTTCTCATGATGGATTCTTCATCTCGATCCTCAGCTACTTCACTACCAAGACATCGATCAGTTCCCCTCTGAACAGATCTTTGAGAGCCTTGAAGAATGGACCCAAAACTCCAGCCCAGATATTCGTTCTCTTGGCCCTGCGAGCTCTGGGCATCCTGGCCATCCATCCAGACAAGGTGAGGAAAGGGCCTTAGGCTGGGAAGCGACCACCCATTTTATTTATTTTATTTATGTGTTTGTTTCTTTGTTTGTCAAACATGTATCAGGTAACAAACATAATACAAACACGATCATGCTAGTAATACGATTACTAAATTTGCAGATGATACAATAGTGGTGGGACTCATCTCCAGGGGGGATGAGTCTGCCTATCGAGATGAGGTGGACCAACAGTTGCTTTCGTGGTGTAGAGACAAGAACTTGGTCCTCAACACCAATAAGACCAAGGAGCTGATAGTGGACTATATAGAAGGAAGAGATCAGACATCCAGCCCTTGCTTATCAAGGGAGACCGAGTGGAGCAAGTGGCCAGTTTTAAGTTTCTGGGTGTTACCATAAAAGAGGACCTGACCTGGGTGCTCATTGCAGCCCTGGTCAAAGGGCCCAGCAGAGATTATGCTACCTGAGACTTCTCAAGAAACAACTGGATGGAAAACTGCTGGTGACCTTCTACCGCTGCACCATAGAGAGTATCTTAACTGACTGCACACCTGTGTAGGGTTTGCCAATTGCACAATGGCAGATAGGACAGCGCTCCAGAGGGTGAATGTCATTGCCCAGAGGATCAATTGGTTGCCCTCTCTCCTTTTTGGAAGAGCTTCATAGCTCCCACTGCCTTAAGAAAGTTCAAAGCATCCTCAAAGATCCATCTCATCCTGGGCACCCCTTATTTTCAACTATTATCATCTGGCAGATGGTACAGGACAATAATAAAAACAAGGACAAACAGGCTGCAAAACAGCTTCTATCCCAGGGCAGTAACTCTATTGCATTCTACTATATCGTGCAATATTAACACAATATTGATTGTATAGAATGCAATTGCCCTCTCCCCTATTTGGAAGAGCTTTAAGAAAGTTCAAAACATTCTCCTGCTGCCTTAAGAAAGTTCAAAACATCCTCAAAGATCCATCTCATCCTGGGCACCCCTTATTATTATTTTCGAACTATTACCATCTGGCAGACGGTACAGGGGAATAATAAAAACAAGGACAAACAGGCTGAAAAACAGCTTCTATCCCAGGGCAGAAACTCTGTTGAATTCTACTATATAGTGCAACATTAATGCAATATCAGGGGTTTTCCATTCCATGTGTGGAGTGTGAAGGATGTGTGTTTGTGTTTATTTTCATGGTCATGATGTGCACTGAAGATGGGGTTTGATTTCATTGTGCAAGGTGCGAGGACTATAAAGTAAAGCAAACTAAATTAATACATGAAATGGATATGAATAAAAGGGAACCTTAGGACAGAGACAATAGGCACATTGGTGCGCTTATGCACCAGTTGTTGGGAGGGGTCTTGGATTCCAGCCTAGTTGACTTCATCTGGTCTTTATGCAAAAGAGAGAGCTGCCCACATTCAAAAGTGGGTCTTCACTGTGGGCGTAGGTGCCAGGGAGGGCTTGAGAAAGGACGTCAAAAAAGTTGAGAGGTCCGAAGATCTTGAGATGGTTGTCCTACCAAACCCAACTCCAACACCTACATAACAAAGTGAAAAAAGTGACTTATGACCGGTGGTCACACTTATGAACATGGCGGCATCCCCATAGACAAAGCACTTGAGACATTTGGCAACTGGCTCCTATATATGACGGTCACAGTGTCCTGGGGTCATGTGAACTTCAGACAAGCAAACTCAACAGAGAAGCCAGATTCACTCAACAACACTGTTGCTAACTCTCAACACTTGCAGTGATTCACTTAGCAACTGTGGCAAAGAAAAGTCATAAAGTGGATCAAAGCTCATGTCAGGACAGTCTTGATTAACAACAGAAACCTGGGGCTGGTTTGCGGTCATAAGTTGAGGACTATATCTGTTGTGGTTCGCCAGCAGCAGGTGCAGACAGCTGAGGTCTCGGAGAGCGAGGACTCGGATGAGGGGCCTGCGTGTGATGCAGGGATGGGGCCAGGACCATCAGGGAGTGGAGTGCGGCCTTTGGAGATGGTGGAGGGCTGGCAGCAGTGAGGAAGAGGCCCCCGAGGAGCCTGTGCCAAGTGCGCATGCATGCAGGGTTGCTTGAAGGAAAAAGCAGCTGCAGCAACACAGGTGACTCGGGAGTAAGGCCGCAAGGTAATGGCCCCTCCTTTAAGGGATAAAAGCCAGCTGAGAAACCAGAGTTCTTTGCAGGAAGCAAAAAAGTTTTGCATTCAAGCCTTGTGGACATTCGGAATATCTTGGTTGGTGTTTGGAGACTCTTTGTGTTTGGAATATTTCTTAGCAACTTTATCTTGTGTTCTTGCCAGCCTTGCACCACCTTGGAAAGGCTCCTTCTTATCAGGGACAATTAGTTTGGAACAGCCTTTGAACCGGGAAGGAATGGAATTCGTAAAGAATCATGAAAAGGTTTTGCTGTTACCTCCATTTCATGTTTGTTTACTTGGTTTGGGTCAGAACAATATCCATCCAGGGGCTTGCTAAGTTATCTATGTGTTGTGCAAAGTTGAGAAAAGCACACAGAACGAAAGAGAGAGATGGGTGGGTTGCTAGATAATTTGACAGATAAATAAAGCTCTCACCTCACAATCAGGAAGCTGTCCATTCGATCTGCATGTAAAGGCAGATATTTCTCTCTCTCTGGTCACACTGAGAATATAGTCTGCTGAACAAAACTCTGCACTGGAGACAGGAAGGGCATCCAGCCATTAAAACACTCTGCTTGTTCCATTCAGTTGTCCAGATTTCACCCCAATGCAAGGGATTACGGGGTTGTTCAAAGAAAGAAAGATGATGATGATGGTAAGCACACTTCCTGTTTGCAGGTGGAGGATGTCAAAGTCTTGATGCCTACTCTCTTGGGAAGTCTGGAAGAAACGGACAACAGCATCATCCTGGAAGCCATCACTGCCCTTCAAAATGTCCTGAGATTCATGCAGAGAAGCGACTTTGTGACTCTGGCAGAGAAGCTCCTTCCGTTGTTTAGCGCAGTAAGACCTTCCACCCAGGTGGATTCACAAGACCTTCTTCCTGTGTCTCTCAACCTTGGCCACCTTGGCCAAGAAGGGTGGACTTCGACTCAACCAATCCGAATAGAGCTGGAAGGGACCTTGGAGGTCTTCAAGTCCAGCCCCCTGCTCAAGCCCGGAGACCCTAGAGCAAGGGTCTTCAAGCTTGGCAAGTTTAAGACTTGTGGACTTCAACTCCCAGAATTCCTGAGCGAATATGACTAGAGAAGGAGGAATTCTGGGAGTTGAAGTCCACCAGTCTTAAAGCTGTCAAGTTTGTTGAGGTATTCCCCGTTAGGAGAATGAGCGCACTCAGGGAAATGTAGTGAGAGTGGTGTTGAATAACACTCAACCAGCACACAGATACACCGAATAGTATAATGTATGTTTTACTTCCAGAAAACGGGTAAACAAAGTCCAACAAACAGTCCAAATCATACACGGTTAAAGCAGTTAGTATCAGTCCAGGGATAATCCAAAAACTAAGTCCAGTATCATACACAAAGTTCAGTAAATGGAGTTTGCTAACAGTTGCAAGACTCGCAGCAATCCAAGCAGAACGACAATCAGGCAACACTGCAAAAGGAAAAATGCAAGAACAAACCAGCTTTCTGGCTCCATCTTATGGCCGTTGGAGGAACCTCGGCCAATCACAAGTACAGCCTTCTCTTAAAGAAATAACAGTATTAAATGACTATCCTGGTTTATATATTGCCAACCCAACTTTAGGTGACTATCATTCCTAACAAAGTTGAAGACCCCTGCCCTAGACCATTTCTGACAGGTGGCTTGTCCAGTCTTTTCTTAAAGACCTCCAGTAATGGAGCATCCACAACTCCTGGTGGCAAGCTGTCCCACTGGTTAATTCTCCTTGCTGTCAGGAAGTTTCTCCTTAATTCCAGCTTTGCTAGTTGAGGAATTCTGGGAGTTGGAGCCCACCTGTCTTAAAGTGACCAAGGTTGAAAAACACCATCCTCTTCCCAGTTCTGTGGCTCCTCTTTCCTCTGAAGTCTTCTCCTGTGATTGGTTCTCCTTGGACTCATCTCTCCCAATAACCCCTAGTAAAGGAGATACAGGATTGAAGCGATATCTAGAACCAAGACAACAGGAAACAGGTTCTCCACCACGAAGACATCAGGCAGAGATTGGGGTATGCATGACCGCTTCCCTAAAACAGAAGTCTTCAACCTTGGCAACTTTAAGACTTGTGGACTTCAACTCCCAGAATTCCTCAGCCAGCCATGTGTTAAACCAGGAGTCCCCAAACATGGCAACTTTAAGACTTGTGGACTTCAACTCCCAGAATTCCTCAGCCAACCATGTGTTAAACCAGGAGTCCCCAAACATGGCAACTTTAAGACTTGTGGACTTCAACTCCCAGAATTCCTCAGCCAGCCATGTGTTAAACTAGGGGTCCCCAAACATGGCAACTTTAAGACTTGTGGACTTCAACTCCCAGAAATCCTCAGCCAGCCATGTTAAACAGTCCCATCTTTAAGACTTGTGGACTTCAACTCCCAGAATTCCTCAGCCAGCCATATTGGCTGGAGAGTTCTGGAAGTTGAAGTCCACAAGTCTTAAATTCTGGGAGTTGTTGAAGTCCACCCATCTTAAAGCAGCCAAGGCTTTGTCCCCTTCCCAGTTCTGGTGGTTCCTTAGATCCTCAGAAGTCTCCTCCTGTGGCTAGGGTCTCCTACAAACCACTATAACACAGCGTGGACTGAAGCAATATTTAGGACCAGAGCTACAGATTCTTAACCATAAAAGCATCTCTCCTAGAGAGCATCTGGCAGAGATCGGAGTGGGCCTGGCTGCTTCTCTTTGTTGGAAGAAATATCCATCTGGTTCAGTTCCAAGCTGGGAGAAAGGCATTGGAGACAAAATGGAGGTTGGAGGCTGATTGGAAAGAGGGTTTAATGATGAAGCAGAAACATATGGGTACTTCTGGTGCAACTGACCACATGGAATTGAGGGGTTTTTTTATACCTTATCTTGGCCTTTGCACTTGAGCTTCCTGTTCCTGTGCAAAAATATGTAGTCTATTGGCTGTTGTAGGGGTTAGGTAGGGGTCATAGCCAGCTCTGTGGGTTGTCTGAGCTCCCAGGTTTGGTTAAAGTTTGGACTGCTGGTGTAATGAGGGCAGTTCCCATTGTGGCTGAGGGCTAATCCTACCTTTGTTGGATCTTGGGTAAAGGTATTTGCTTATGAATAGAAGAGAAGAGAATATAGAATAGAATAGAAAATAGAATAGAATAGAAAATAGAATAGAAAATAGAATAGAATAGAATAGAATAGAATAGAATAGAATAGAATAGAATAGAATAGAATAGAATAGAATAGAATAGAATAGAATAGAATATAGGATAATACAGGAATAGAATAGAACAGAACAGAACAGAACAGAACAGAATAGAATAGAATAGAATTCTTTATTGGCCAAGTGTGATTAGACACACAAGGAATTTGTCTTGGTGCAAATGCTCTCAGTGCACATCAAATAAAAGATACATTTGTCAAGAGTCCAGAATCATCAAGTGCAACACTTAATGATAGTCAAAGGGTACAATAAGCAATCGAATCATACTAGGAAACAGTCCATATAAATCGTAAGGATACAAGCGACAAAGTTACAGTCACAAGTGGGAGGAGATGGGTGAAAGGATGGGAGGATTAATAATAATAGTACAGACTTGGTAAATAGTTGGACAGTGTTGAGGGAATTATTAGTTTAGCAGAGTGATAGCGTTTGGGGAAAAACTCCCCTTGTGTCTAGTTGTTCTGGTGTGCAGGGCTCCATAGCGTCGTTTTGAGGGTGGGAGTTGGAACAATTTATGTCCGGGATGTGAGGGGTCTGTAGATATTTTCCCAGACCTCTTTTGGACTCCTGCAGTATATACAGGTCCTCGATGGAAGGCAGGTTGGTAGCCATGGTTTTTCTGCAGTCCTGATTACCCTCTGAAGTCTGGGTCTGTCTTGTTGGGTTGCAGAACCAAACCAAACTGTGATAGAGGTGCAGATGACAGACTCCATCATTCCTCGGTAGAACTGGATTAGCAGCTCCTTTTGGGCAGTTTGAGCTTCCTGAGTTGGCGCAGAAAGAACATTCCTTGTTGTGCTTTTTTGATGACATTTGTGATGTTAGGCGTCCATTTTAAATCTTGTGATATAATAGAACCTAGAAATTGGAAGGTCTCCAATTGTAACTATTGTCAGAGGTGGTAATATGGGAGGGTTTCTCCTAAAGCCAACCGCCATTTCTACGGTTTTGAGTGTGTTCAGTTCCAGATTGTTCCGGTTACACCACGAGGCAAGTTGTACAACCTCTCATCTATCTATCTATAGAGCTATCTATCTCTTACATGCTGACATCTGCTGAGGGCTATTGAGAAAGGTCAGGCCTGCTTCCTGTCCTCAAGATAATATTCCTCCCTTTAGGGAAATAGAATATTCTGCCTTTTTAATATTTCATTAAAAAATACTTCATTCTTCTCGGAGAGGAGTGGGCGCTAACTTTCCACCCCTTTAAAGAGGAGCTCTCCAAATTGGGCAACTTTTATAAGACTTGTGGACTTCAACTCTGAGGACTCCTCAGCCAGCATGGGAAATGAAGTCCACGTGTCTTAAAATCTGGGAATCTCGGGAGCTGAAGTCCACAAAGTTCTTAACGTTGCCAAGGTTGGAGACGCCTGCCTTGAAGTCTCACAAAGATGTTGCGTTCTTGGATTCCCAAAAGGATGTTGTTATTTGCTGGTTGGGACGACAGAGAAAGGAGCTGTTGTGGCTGTTGTTACGAGGATGCCTTTGTCTGGTAGAGCAGGGGTCCCCAACCGCCGGTCCGCGGACCGATACCGGGCCGTGGAACAACTCTTACCGGGTCGCTGGTTTCTGGGCGCCGCCATTTTTTTTGGGTAAAAAAGTGCTTCCGGTGAGCTTTTCCGGGTAGAAAGCTCACCGGAAGCACTTTTTCATCAAAAAAGATGGCAGCGCTAGCGCTCCGTGAGCTTTTCTGGGTAGAAAGCTCACCGGAAGCACTTTTTCGCAAAAAGATGGCGGCGCCCAGCTGATGCCGGTACCGGGCCGCGGCGTCGAAAAGGTTGGGGATCCCTGCGGTAGAGTGCCACAGACCAGGGTGTGATGCAGGTCAAGGCAAACGCCAACACATCATCACAACCCTCCGTGATGCTGCTTATTGTGGTTCGCAGGCAGACGCCAAAGTACGCAACGCTGCCATTGTCCTCTTCGCCGAGCTGCCCAATATGGTGAAGAAGAAGGAGAAATATCTCATCCAGGAGCAGGTGCATCAAAGCCTGGTCCCTCTGCTGCTTCACCTGCAGGACGAAGAACCGGATGTCGTGAAGGTGAGTCGAGTTCAGGAGATGAGTTGGTGAAGGTTGCAGAAATCGGATCGGTCTAGTTTGATAAAAAGAAGAACCAGGGGGTGACATGATAGCAGCCTTCTGGTATTTGAGGGGCTGCCCCCCAAAAAAGGAGGAGTCAAGCTATTCTCCAAAGCACCAAAGAAGGCAGGACAAGAAGCAACGGGTGGAAACTCATCCAGGAGAGAAGCAACCTGGAATTCAGGAGAAACTGCCTCACGGCGAGGACAATTAACCGGTGGAACGGCTTGTCTTCAGGGTTGGACTAGATGACCTACAAGATCCATTCCCACTCTTGATAATCTGTGAAATAAGTGGAACTGCTTGCGACTAGAAGTTGTGGGTGCTCCATCCCTGGAGGCTTTTAAGAAGGGACTGGAGAGCCACTTGTCTGGAATGGTATAGGGCTTCTTGCTTTGAGCAGTGGGTTGGACTAGAAGACCTTCAAGGTCCCTTCCAACTTTGTTACTCTGTTATGCTCTTACCCTTCCTTCCTTCATCTCCTCCTTTCCTGCCTTCCTTCTCCTTTTCTCCTTCCTTCCTTCCTTCCTTCCTTCCTTCCTTCTATTTCTTCTCCTCCTTTCTTTCCTCCCTCCCTCCTCTATTTCATGCCTTCCTTCCATCTCTTCTTCCTTCTTTCCTTCCTTCCTTCCTTCCTTCCTTCCCCCCCACCCTCTCTACTTCTATCCTTCCTTCCTTCCTCCTTCTTTCCTTCCTTCCTTCCTTCCTTCCTTCCTTCCTTCCTTCCTTCCTTCCTTCCTTCCTTCCTTCCTTCCTTCCTTCTATCTCTTCTCCTCCTTTGTTTCCTCCCTCCCTCCTCTATTTCATGCCTTCCTTCCATCTCTTCTTCCTTCCTTCCTTCCTTCCTTCCTTCCTTCCTTCCTTCCTTCCTTCCTTCCTTCCCCCCACCCTCTCTACTTCTATCCTTCCTTCCTTCCTTCCTTTCTCCTTCTTCTTTCCTTCCTTCCTTCCTTCCTTCCTTCCTTCCTTCCTTCCTTCCTTCCTTCCTTCCTTCCTTCCTTCCTTTCTCCTTCCTTCCTTCCTTCCTTCCTTCCTTCCTTCCTTCCTTCCTTCCTTCCTTCCTTCCTTCCATCTCTTCTTCCTTCTTTCCTTCCTTCCTTCCTTCCCCCACCCTCTCTACTTCTATCCTTCCTTCCCTTCTCCATCACTGGAGGCTTTTAAGAGACTGGATAGCCACTTGTCTGGAAAGCTATAGGATCTCTTGCTTTGAGCAGGGGGCTGGACTAGAAGACCTCCAAGGTCCCTTCCAACTCTGTTCTTCTATTAAGGTGAAGGTGAATTGAGTTGAGGAATCCAGCCCTATGCCGTTCTCAATGGGAGAGGCGCCTTTTGAACTCGGGGCCCTGCGCAGATCTCAGCACCTTGAATATTTCATCATCCCATTTTTTTTTTTAGGGTGGGGGGCAGAGGCTCTTCAAGGAACCCATTTATCCTCCTTCCTAAAGGCATCTAAGGCAGGCTGAGAAATACACGATGCTTCAGAATCTGAGCAAGTTTGCCATTGGCCTTTGAATTGTCCGTTATTTAAGGTAGTCCTTGAGTTACAACCAACCATTCAAAGTTACCCCCAGGGGTGGGATTCTACCGGTTCTGTCCAACTCTGTAGAACCGGTAGCTCTGAAGAGCAGCAGACAGAGAACCGGTTCTGTGTCTGCTGCTGTTTTGGCCCGCCTGCCCGCCCGGGCTCTTACCTGTCCTTTATTTCCTGTTTTTTTCAACTTCAGCTGCTTTGCGCAGCACGGCTGCGGTTGAAAAAGCAGGGAAAAAGGGCTTTTTTGAGCTCTGCGCATCCATGCGCAACGCTGCGCATCCATGCGCAACGCTGCTCAGCTGTTCAGGCTGCAAGCTGATGACGAATCACATGCGCGCGCAAATCGTAAATCATCGAACCGGTAGTTACACCGGTCGGATCCCACCCCTGGTTACACCAGCACTTTTAAAAAAAAGCAGTTTATGTCCATTTTTCACACTTATGACCGCTGCAGCATCCATGCAGTCACGTGATCAAAATTCAGTCCCTTGGCAACCGAGTCCTATTTATGACGGTTCCTATGTCCCGGGGTCTCATCGTGATCAGTGGTGGTATTCAGCCGGTTCACACCGGTTCGAGTGAACCGGTAGCAAGGATTTGGCGTGAGTTGCTGAACTGGTAGTAAGTCACATGGCCATGCCCACCTCCCAGTCACATGGCCATGCCCACCTAACCACACTCACCAAGCCACGCCCACAGAACCAGTAGTACAAAATTTTGAAGCCCACCACAGTTCGTGATCCCCCTTGAGCGAGCAAAGTCGATGGGAAAAGCCCGAATCATTTCGCGACCTTACCAGCTGCAGCGGTTCACTTAACCACGGCGGCCAGAAAGGTCGTAGCACGGGGAGAAACTCGCTTGGCCCCTGTCTCGCTTAGCGACGGAACTGTTGGGCTCAGTTGTGGTCGTCCGTCCAGGAGGGCCTCTTATTTTGAAAAGGGAGGAAGGAAAGAAGGGGGAACCAATAGGAACGGATGTGCCCCAAAAGCCATGCCCGTCCCCTTGGAATTGCCGCTTGGCACTTTGTCCCTGTTCCCGCAGGGTTGCCAGGATGCGCTTCTCCGGTGTTTCCGGTTCCTGGGTTGGTCCCTTCCGAAGAAGATCAGCAGCAAGAAAGCTTGGCACGATCACCCTGTGATCCCAGAGAGCCTCTGCCGCCAAATCGTGAGTCTCGCTTCCTCCTTTTTAAAATGATTATTATCCTGCTTCCCCAAAAGTACAACCTAAAAGTAAGTCCTAGCTTGATTTTTTGTACATGTGTGCCCAATATAAGCACTCCCCTCAAAATAAGTCCTAATTAAGATCCTTCCCGCTCCAGAGTGCATGGGTACAAATTAAGCTAGGGTGAGGGTGAGGGGAGGTGGAGCTGCCCTACTACTTACCTTTGGACAGGTGTAGCCAGGCCTCACACACTCCCGACACCTGCCTTGCCGGCCCATTTCTTCTGCAGCCAGCAAGGCAGGCCAGGTTTTCCTGAAGGCCTCTGGAGCTGATCACAAAGCTCAGGATCGATCCAGAGGTCTGTTATATCAGCTGCAGAGACCTTCAGGAAAGCCTTGCCGGTCGCAGAAGAAGGAAAAGTTCTGGAATGTCTCTGACAGCGAAAAGGAGGCCGGGGGCGACGCG
>NC_142013.1:1618581-1741081 GCF_049901735.1 Notechis scutatus | reverse complement strand
CTAATTCTAATTCTATCTCTTCCAGCCCTTTCCAAACTGCAGCACGACCCGGATCCTTCGGTCCGCATGGCGGCTATGGAAGCCATGCAGATGGTCCAGGATGCTTGCGGGGGGCCCTCCATCGCGCTTCGGAGCCAGACCCACTTCAACTTGGACAGGGAGGAGCGCCTCTTCTCCCAGGGACACTGGGAAGCGCCGGATCCCTCGCTGACCCATCGTTGGAATCCATCGTCCCCGGTCTCCCATAGGATAGTGACTGGCTTCGTCCGGAGGCGGCAGTCAGGGGCTGCACGCCAAACCTGACCCACATCCGCGGGAAGGATGGCAGACCAGGACAGGCAGCTGGCTCTTCCGGGAGCGGTGGGCTGCGTCAGAACTGATCTAGAACCCCCCCCCCACCCCAATCCGGAAGGGATCCCCATGAGAAAGCCGGTGATGGACGTGATCCAGTCCCATGGTAGCGTCCGGAAGTCCGAGGCGACCGTGGCAGAGTGAATTTTTCTAGCGAGGCTAATCCGGTCAGTTTCCCTGCCTAGCAGAACGGGCTCATCCACATTTCTTTGTTAGTGTCTCGTTTTCTCCTGGCGCCACTTTTGAGCAAACTTGCAAGGGTGAGGAACCAATTGGGAAGGAGGATGAAAACCATCCCGCAGAGAACGGAATCGCAACGTTTCGATCGAAAGCAGCCTAGTAAAATGAAAGGCAGGTAGTGCTCGACGTACCATGTCCACGTTGGGACCGCTGAAAATTACAAAGCACTGACAAAAGGGACTTTGGATCCGTTCTCACGCTTATGACCGTTGTGGCGTTCCCACGGTCAGAGGATCAAACTTCCGATGCTGGGCAACTGGCATGTACTTATGACTGTTGCAGTGTCCCCAGTGGTAGGATTCAATTTTTTTTTACTACAGGTTCTGTGAGCGTGGCTTGGTGGGCATGGCGTGGCTTAGTGGGTGTGGCTTGGTGGGCATGGCAGGGGAAGGATATACTGCAAAATCCCCCTTCCCTCCCCACCCCACTAGCCTGCTTTCCAGCTCTGTTCTCCTGGGCAGGGCAACCAAAGGAGACCCAGCTGATCAGCTGTGACCATGGCTTGATGGGCATGGTGTTCTGTGGGTGTTGTAGTGATGGCATGACATGGCTTAGTGGGTGTAGCTTGGTGGGCGTGGCAGGGGAAAGGATATACTGCAAAATCCCCTTCCCACTAACCTGCTTTCCAGCTCCGTTCTCCTGTGCAGGGCAACCAAAGAAAACCCAGGCGAACAGTTGGGACTCGATGGGAGGCAGAGGATAGATGGGGTTGGTGGGGCCAGTCAGAAGTGGGATTGGCCGGTTCTCTGAACTACTCAAAAGTTCTACTACCAGTTCTCCAGAACCGGTCAGAACCAGCTGAATTCCACCTCTGAGCATCCCAGGGGTCACCTGATCACCATTTGTAACCTTCCCAGCCATCTTCCAACAAGCAAAGTCAATGGAGGAAGCCCGACTCGCTTAACGACTGCACGATTCACTTTATTATGACTGCAGTGATTTGCTTAACAACCGTGTCCAGAAAGGTCCTAAACTGAGCCAAAACTCGCTTAACAGCTGCCTCGCTTAGCGATGGAAATGTTGGACTCCGTTGTGGGCATAGGCCCAGGGCTACCCGTAGGGACAGCCGTTAAGCGAGAGAACCTCACTTTAACGACTCCCACCAACCGCTCTTCTTTCTTGGCTGCGGCTGTTAAATGAACGTCAGTCGTTAAGCGGAGCTTTCTGAAGCACTGTGTGGAAGAGATCGGACGGCCCCATTGGGCCACTGCAGAATCAGCCGCCATTTTTTTTTCCAAGTGACCGGAAATCAAAGCATCCGGTCGAAATATGGCAGCCACATCTGGAATAACACCAGGTATCTGACCAGAGTGCAGAGTGCTGCAGAAAACTCCGGACATCTTGAAAAGTCAATGTGCGTAAGTGCATGATGGGTGATGATGGTGTAAGAAGGTAAGTGGATGATGGGTGATGGGGGGGTAAGGGGGAGACTTACCTGGGGGGGACCCAGGGATGGGGAAGCCTCCAGGACCCCATGTGGGGGGATGGGAGGAGATAGGCAGGGCAACAGCTGCAGCGTCTCTGTGGTCGGTTGTAAGGGCAAATGACCACAGGGGAAATCGCAGCGGTTGTAACTTCGGGACGAGGCCAGAAGTAGCACCTGGTGGTTAAGTGAGGATTACCTGGAGTAGCGATGAGAGGGAGGGCTTTCGTAGCTGTGCTCCAACTCTTGCCTTTCTTTGCTACAGAACTGAGAACCGCCGGATCGGTTTTTTTTTTTTAAAACAACTGCTGGAATCTGCTGGGAGCCAGGAACTTGATGGCGGACCTAAGATCGCAAAAGATCTCTGGAAAAGATTGAGTCCATGCTGCCCTCGTGTGGCCAATCCAAGAACATAAGGGGTTAGAAAAGCCACAACTCTTTTTATTTCTTATTTATTTACTATGAAATGAATATTAATCCCTTCATTCTATTTTCCAGCAAAAGGCCCCAAAACAAGCTACAATTATAATCTAAATTTGGTCTTAAAGAAACCAGTTCAACAAATATAATATTGAATATTACATAATGTCTATCATATCTATCAATCAATCTATCTCTATCTACGGTATCTATATCTATATCAGCTATCTATCTATCTATTTAATTATATCTGTCTATATCTATCTATATCTATCTCTAATCTATCCATCTTTGTCTCTCATATCTATCTATATCTAATTATCTCTAGCTAGCTATCTATCATCTAATTATCTATATCTATCTCTAATTATCTCCAGCTAGCTATATCTATCATCTATCTATCTAATTATCTATATCTATCTATCTCTATATCTAATTATCTCTAGCTAGCTATCATCTATCATCTGTCTATCATCTACCTCTCTATCAATTTATACCTATATATCTATCTCTATGTAATATATCTTTATTTCTATCTCATATCTATATCTAATTATCTCCAGCTAGCTATCATCTATCATCTAATTATCTATATCTATCTCTATCTCTAATTATCTCCAGCTAGCTATATCTATCATCTATCTAATTATCTATATCTATCTATCTCTATATCTAATTATCTCTACCTAGCTCTCTACCTAGCTATCATATATATCTATCATCTACCTCTCTTATCAATTTATATCTATATATCTATCTCTATGTAATATATCTTTATTTCTATCTCATATCTATCTATATCTAATTATCTCCAGCTAGCTATATCTATCATCTATTTAATTATCTATATCTATCTATCTCTATATCTAATTATCTCTACCTAGCTATCATCTATCATCTATCTACCTCTCTATCAATTTATATCTATATATCTATCTCTATGTAATATATCTTTATTTCTATCTCATATCTATCTATATCTAATTATCTCCAGCTAGCTATATCTATCATCTATTTAATTATCTATATCTATCTATCTCTATATCTAATTATCTCTACCTAGCTATCATCTATCATCTATCTACCTCTCTATCAATTTATATCTATATATCTATCTCTATGTAATATATCTTTATTTCTATCTCATATCTATCTATATCTAATTATCTCCAGCTAGCTATATCTATCATCTATCTAATTATCTATATCTATATATCTAATTATCTCTACCTAGCTATCATCTATCATCTATCTATCATCTACCTCTCTATCAATTTATATCTATATATCTATCTCTATGTAATATATCTTTATTTCTATCTCATATCTATCTATATCTAATTATATCTGTTAGGTATAACATTGATACCAAATATGGTTTGGGTGAATAAATATATAAAACTTAGATATCATGGTTTAAGTGCTTATCACTTTAAGCACAATGCAGCAGGCAATTAGCCGATTAAGGGTGCGGTTAGAAGTTACAATATAAGGAAGCATTAGAAGCTGGAAAGCTTACTGTCTGTCTCTGACTGTAACTGAGTGCTGTCTGTAACTGTGTGCTGCTGCGACTAACTGTGTGCTGCTGCGACTAACTGTGATTACTGACTGTGAGTGCCTGTGACTGAACTGTTATTGTTTGCTACTGTTTGCTGATTACTGCGTAATTCTACTGAATATCCAGCGTTTGTTTCTCTGGAGAGTGAAACCGGAGGAGGAGAAGATATCTTTATCGGCTGATAAAGATATTGCAAGGACTCTTAACTTGGACTATACTAGTGAGTCTTACTGGATGGAAATACTGTGAATGACTTAATGGACTGAATGACAATGATTAAACTCTAACTGGATTAAAAACTATTTAAACTACAAACAGTGTTTGTGTTCAGTGTGTGTATACTCTGGGGCCCTTCCGCTCTCCTTTGGTTGCCTGGCTTGACTACTGCTGCAATACTCTTCTAGGGGTTAATTCCAAACCCCTAACATTGGTTATGGGCCCAGCAGCATAGTCTAACTAACCAGGATATAGCAGAGAGAGTTGGTGTGAGTTGCACATTACTGTAAAAACAAACTGTTTTAATTAGTTTAAAATAGTCAGAATATCTGAAGAGTAATGGCACAAATAAATTTGTCACAACTGTCCATGATATCCAGGCTGGATGGAACAAACTATGTTTCATGGTCAATGAAATGTAGTTTACTTCACGCAGAGAAGGTTTGTGGGACATTATAGCAAACCCACCAGATGTGAGTAGCTGGGATCCTGCTGATGATGATGATAAAGAAAAGTTACAAGACTTTAAACTGAAGAATGAGCAGGCTTTATGCATCATAGGACTGACTCTCTGTGATCAGCAGCTTGTCCATATTCGTGGAGAAGAAAATGCTGCAAACTGCTGGGAGAACCTCAGGAAGATTTATGTTCGGGACAGTGTAGGAGCACATATAAATCTTACACGGAAGCTTTTTCGAACGCATCTTCAGAGGAATGGAGATATGTTAGTTCATTTAAACTGTATGAAGAGCATTTTTCAAGATTTGCAAGAAAAAGAGCTTATATTTAATGAACTGCAACAAGTCTACATAATATTATCTTCATTAGATCAAAGCTATGATGACTATGTGACTTCGTTAGAGGTATTGCCAAAAGAAAGCCTCTCATTAACCGAGATTACAGGCAGGCTACTAGAAGAAGCCAGAAGAAGGCGTGAGCGTGACGAGCTGAGAGAAGATAAGAAAGAAGAGGAATTATCTTCAAAGCTTGAAAGAAACCAGATTAGCAAAGTAAAGCACCTGGAAGAAGAGAATTTATCTTCGACGGCATACACAATTAAAAAGTGTTTTAATTGTGGAGGCAGAGGACATTTGGCAAGATTCTGCAAAAGAGAAAAAGCCAGAATGTAAAAAAGCCAAAGAAAGCATTTGAACTAGCCACATTTAGCAACTCTGATGTGAAGAATAATTTATGGGTGGTTGACAGTGGCGCATCCCACTGCATCACAAGAGATAAGACAAAATTTATAAAAATGTCTACAAGTTCTCAACATATATCTCTTGCTAACGGCTGGAAACTGAAAGCTAAAGGTCAAGGTTTTGCACGTTGTCCGTACATAAACCAGGATATAAAAATGTTGTATGTACCGCAACTAAAGTTTAATTTGCTTTCAGTAAGGGTATTAGATAAATTAGGTTATGTAATTACTTTTAAAGATAATAATTGCATAATTGAAAAAGATAACAAAAGGGTAACTGCAGCTTTAAATGGAACATTATATGTATTAGATAATAGTAAGAAAGGGGAGGCACAAACTGTATTTAATAATATAAAGCCTCATGATGAATGTATCCATTTATTGCATAGGCGTTTGGGGCATGTAAATTTTAAAATGCTAAAACGTACAGTTGAGTTATCTGAAGGAATAAGGTTAAAACCTTGTGATAAATATTTGCGTTGTAATGTTTGCTGTGAAGATAAGAGCAAAGTATTGCCTGCAAATAGGCTAAATGGTTTCAAAACAAAAGAACCTTTAGAAGTAGTATTTGCAGACATAATAGGTCCAAAGAAACCCAGTATGGGGGTGCTAGATATATACTGAGCATTATGGACCATTATTCTAGATATGGGTTTTGCTATTTAATGAAAAGCAAAACTGAAACATATCAACATTTTTTCAATTGGCTTAGGTTTGCTGAAAGAAAGTCTAAACGACAACTGATAACCCTGGTAACAGATAATGGTACGGAATTTATTAATAACAAATTCCAGAACAGACTTAAGGTAGCTGGAATAGAGCATAAGAAGTCTGCTCCATACAGGCCAGAACATAACGCTTTTATTGAAAGAAGAGGCCAAACACTACAGGCAATGGTTAGAACAATGTTAAATGATTCTGGGTTACCTGATTCTTTGTGGGGGGAGGCTACAATGTGTGCTAATAACATATTGAATAACGTTGTTAATACAACAACAGGTGAAATTCCATTCACCAGGTGGCATGGCAGGAAACCTGATCTAAGTTACCTGCACACATTTGGTGCACCAGCATGGGTGCATATTCCTGCACAACTCAGAAAAAAAGGGCAACATAGAGCTAAAAGATTTTTCTTCGTTGGTTATCAGGCTAACCATAGGGCATATAGATTTTGGGAGAAAGGCACATCTAAAGTGTTATGTAGTGCTAGTGCCCAATTTCTAGAACATGAAGGATGGGAGAAATTAGAACAGGATGCCAATAAAGATGTAGTTATTGAATCCTATAGAAATCCCATTAGTTATCCCTGTAACTTTAAAAATAAAGTAAAGAGACAAATACAGGATGAAATAGTGCCCATAGAGGAAGAAACAGATTCAATAGCTGAACAGGATGAGGAAGATGAACAGGTAGTAGTTCAACAAAGTCCTCCTGTAAGCCCTGTAATTCCCAGAAGAACTACACGTATATCTAGACCGCCTGATAGGTACCAGGCTAACACAGTGTGCCAGATTAATCAAGTTCCTAATTCTGTAGAAGAAATTAAAAAGTATCCTAATAAGGAAAAAGAAAATGGTATGCAGCAATGAATAAGGAACTGAATTCATTAAGTGATATGAAAGTGTATGAGAATGCCAAATTACCTGCAGGAAAGAAATCCATTGGCTGCAAATGGATATTTAAGGTAAAAACAGATAAAGATGGTAATTTAATCCATAAGGCAAGGTTAGTAGCCCAAGGTTTTAGGCAGAATGCTAATGACTATGATGAGGTGTTTGCACCTAGTCTTAAGGCAGCAACCTTGAGAGCAGCTTTAGTGTGGGCAGCTAGTAAAAACTATATAGTTAACCATTTAGATGTGGAAACTGCTTACTTGCACGCCCATTAAAACATATTATTTATATGAAAAACCTGTTGGTATTAAAAGTGAAAATAAGGATAATAATGATTGTTGGTTGTTAAAGAAAAGCCTCTATGGTCTTAAACAATCAGGCTATGAATGGAACCAGTATATTGTAAAGGAACTAGACAATATAGGATTTAAAGCTGGTTTAGCCGATCCATGTCTGTTTAAGAGGGAGACAAATGGGAAAGTATCATTATTATTACTATTCACAGATGACATTGCATTGATAACTGAAACTAATGATGAAGCAAATAAAATAATAGCATCATTAGGAAAGAGAATAAAGATCAAGCAATTAGGGGAGATAAAGAAGTATCTCGGTTTGAATATAAAGAAAACACGGAAAGGTTTTAAGATATCTCAGGAAGATAAGATAAGCAAATTGCTAAAAGATTACAAGATGGAGCTTTGTAAGCCAGCTAAGACTCCAATGAGTCAGGAGTTTAGCAACACTGATGTACAAAGCCCTGAGTTTGATAAGGTGATTTATCAATCTTTAATTGGTAGTTTGAGTTATATTAGTAATTGGTCTAGACCAGATATATCGTACTGTGTGAATCAGTTGGCTAGATTCAATTCTGCACCATGTGAAAGACACTGGAATGCAGCTAAGAGGATATTAAGATATCTTAAAAAGACAATGAATTATTCATTGTATTTAGAACCAAAGGGTGATTTAATTTTGAGTGCTTATGCAGATGCTAGCTTTGCATCAGAAAGAGACACTAGAAAGTCGACTTCAGGAACAGCCATAATGCTGGGTAATACATTAATAGGCTGGAAGTCAATAAGACAACAGCATATAAGTTTGTCTACTATGGAGGCAGAATTCTCCTGTTTATCATTGTTATGTACAGAATTAATAATGTATAAACAAATGTTAATTGATATAGGTATAACTGTGGATTATCCTATAATTATTCATGAAGATAATCAGGCAGCAATTCAAATGGCCACAAATATTGGAGTAAAAACAAGGAGCAAGCATACAGATCTAAGATACCTAAACGTGAGACAATCTGTAAGAAGTAAGATGATTCAGCTAGAATACTGTATGTCGGAGGACAATTTAGCTGATAATTTTACTAAAGCCCAAGGTGCCAGTAAGCACCAGGAGAGTTGTGAAAAATATGGGATAAGATTGTAAGGTATTATATATTTATTTCACCCAAAAGGGGAGTATGTTAGGTATAACATTGATACCAAATATGGTTTGGGTGAATAAATATATAAAACTTAGATATCATGGTTTAAGTGCTTATCACTTTAAGCACAATGCAGCAGGCAATTAGCCGATTAAGGGTGCGGTTAGAAGTTACAATATAAGGAAGCATTAGAAGCTGGAAAGCTTACTGTCTGTCTCTGACTGTAACTGAGTGCTGTCTGTAACTGTGTGCTGCTGCGACTAACTGTGTGCTGCTGCGACTAACTGTGATTACTGACTGTGAGTGCCTGTGACTGAACTGTTATTGTTTGCTACTGTTTGCTGATTACTGCGTAATTCTACTGAATATCCAGCGTTTGTTTCTCTGGAGAGTGAAACCGAGGAGGAGAAGATATCTTTATCGGCTGATAAAGATATTGCAAGGACTCTTAACTTGGACTATACTAGTGAGTCTTACTGGATGGAAATACTGTGAATGACTTAATGGACTGAATGACAATGATTAAACTCTAACTGGATTAAAAACTATTTAAACTACAAACAGTGTTTGTGTTCAGTGTGTGTATACTCTGGGGCCCTTCCGCTCTCCTTTGGTTGCCTGGCTTGACTACTGCTGCAATACTCTTCTAGGGGTTAATTCCAAACCCCTAACAATATCTTTCTCTCTCTCTCTCTCTATCTATCTATCAGTATCTCTATCTATCTCTATGTATGTACTGTATGTATGTATGTATGTATTCGTGTGTGCATGTATGTATATGTACAGTATATGTATGTTTCTCTCTCTCTCTCTTCCCTTTTCTCTAGGAGCACCTCCTGAAGAACAGATCAAACGAAGACTACAAACCCCCAATACGTGATAGAAAATCCAGAATAGTTCGTTCTTACTTCAAAAGAATACACTATAAATAAAGATTTCAAAAGTGTTCACGGATTGCAGCTTCTTCTGTGGGACTATGGGAAATTTTGCTAGTTTTTAATCATGCTCCTTTGCAGCCAGGAATAACCGGCGGGTCCCAGTTCTCTCCGTTTTTCCTTTATCAAAAAGTTTAGTTATTCATTCATTCAGTTTGGAATAAATCTGTTCCATCCTCCAGGTGACTCTGCCACAGCCAACCTCCGAACATCAAAAGAAAGAAAGAAGGAAAAGCATAATGGCAATAAACCAGATGCCAACTTTTGCAATGATTTACTTTGGGCTGGGCTCCCAAGATACATCAATCAGTTGTCCTGTTTTGTTTTGTTTTCCTTTCTTTGATCCAGGTATTATTACCCTTTGGGCGAAGTTTTAACACAGGTAGATTTATTTGTTTTTTCCAGACTGCAGGCAGCGGAATGCAAGGACTTGATCAAGTTCTGTGAGATATTAAAAAAATAAATTAATTAAAAGTTCCTCCAAACACAAATTGTTTTCTACCACTGGCACTTTGCCCCTCACTCAAAATGCCCGGCAATCTCATTTTTAACTAGCTACAGGAAGTCCTCAACTTATGACGGTTCATTTAGTGACCGGCAAAGTTTCAAAGGCACTGAAAAAAGTGACATAGGACCATTTTTTTATTCACACTTACGACTGCTGAAGCATCCTCAGGGTCATGAGACCAAAATTCAGTCACTTGGCAACCGACTCATATTTACGATGGTTTGCAGCGTCCCGGTGTGTGTGTGACATCATCCCCCCTTTGCAACCGTCGGACAAGTGAAGTCGATGGGAAACCGGATTCGCTTAACCCCTGTGTTGTGAACAATTGCAGTGATTCCCTTGTGACGAGAGGTCGTAAAATGAGGTATCACTCACTTAACAACTGTCTGGCTTAGGAACAGAATGATCGGGTTCCATTGTGATCGTAAGACGAGGACTACTTGTATATGACAGTGGGCGTAAGGGAGAGAGAGAAAGAGAGAGCATCTCTGTCCAATTGCGTTGTAGAAAAACAGCATCTACCCAAATCTTTAAAGGTTGACTTTTCTCACCATAAACATATAAATATCCGAACTAGACTGCGTTGTTTCTCTGTGTCATGTATGTGGCTATATACATAATTTTTTAATTATTTTTTTATTATCTTTATTATTGTGGTTATATAGTGTTCCATTGGATGTGGTGATCCTTCGAGAGCTGTATGCCACGGAATTTCATTTTTAATGTATGCCAATTAGTCTACATTCAAAGTGACAATAGTTATTCTACATTCTATTCTTCTCTTCTCTTTATCCTCTTTTCTATTCTCTTCTATATTCTCCTTCTCCTCTTCTATATTCTCTTTTCTCTTCTCTTCTCTTCTCTTCTATATTTTCTTCTATATTCCTATTCTCTTCTCTTCTAAATTCTATTCTCCTTCTCTTCTCTTCTATCTTCTCCTTCTCTTCTCTTTATATTCTCCTCCTTCTATTCTCTTCTCTTCTATATTTTCTTCTCTTCTATATTCTCTTTTCTTCTCTCTTCTATAATCTCTTCTATATTCTCCTATTCTCTTCTCTTCTCTCTTCTCCTCTTCTATATTCTCTTCTATATTCTCCTCCTTCTCTTCTCTCCTATATTCTTTTTTTCTAGTCTATTCTATATTCTTATTCTATTCTATTCTATTCTATTCTATTCTATTCTATTCTATTCTATTCTATTCTATTCTATTCTCTAATTCTATTCTATTTTCTACTCTATTTTATTCTCTCCATTCTATTCCATTCCATTCCATTAACAGATAAATAAATAAATACCTTGAACCCTTCCCACCTTCCAATTTGTTTATTGATAGGAAGAAGTAGATTAGGAAAGCTTTTAAAAAATTACTTTACAAAACTTTATAAATGGGTCATTTAAGGCAGGTGACGTCAGTCCCTCTGGCTTCTTTAAAGAGCCTGCTTTTAAAATCCCTTAGATTTTTAACTTTTTTCTCTCTCTCTCCACGCTCCTTGGAACGTAGACGTTCCTCCGGTCCTGAGTTCGAGACTCGACGCCATTTTCATGGCTGACTGAAAGGCCCGCGAGGACTCCCGTGGCTCCTTCTCGTTGCCTCCTCCCTTCAAATCATGTTCGCCCGGTTCTTGATGTATATGTGGTAGGGGTCGCTGGGCTTGTCCACCGCCTCTCGGGATCGGGTGTAGCTTAGGATCAGGCTGCCAACCGTCAGAGCAAAGAGGAGCATCATGAAAACGATGTACATGTAAGCATAAGTGTCTTTTCCCTCCTGGTCGGCCTTGCCCAGCCGGGAACAGGGCTCCACACGGGAGATGGTACCGTTGAAGAGCTTCAACATCACGTCCAGCTTCTGGAACCAGGTCTCGGTGTGGTTAGAGGCCATCCTGGTCTTGGGCCCAATGCTGGTGGAGCAAAACAGAAGGACATTTCGGAATGATCACCCATCCTCCCCAGAGAACAGAACCCGATTCCCTGGTGAGAACTTGGAGAGGAAGGACACCCCCACACCTCCATCTGCAACGACCTGGATACGGTGCCTAGAAAAACAACCTGTACCTGAACATCAGCAAGACAAAGGAGATGGTTGGTGTTAGACTTCCGGAAGAAGAGAGAGGAACCCGCTCCACTTGACACCGAGGGGGGCTGTGTGGAGTTTTCCTCCTTTAAATTCCTGGGAATCTACCTCGGTGAAGATCTCACCTGGAAAATCAAGGTGGGCAGAAAGGCCCAAAAGAGACTCCGTGTGATGACCCAAAGGGGCGTGGCACAAAAGCAACCAAGTCACAAAAATAGGTAAAGTCCCTTTAATTCCTCCAACTTGGCCCCCAAAATCCAGTTATCATCGGCTGGAGAAAAGAAAAAAAACTCTCCCAAGAATAGTTTTTAAAGGGAAGAAATTCAATCCGAACCCAAAGTAGATCTAAATTATAAATAAAAACCAACACAAACCACAGCTGCAGCAATTAACAAGACAGGGCAGGATAAGGAATTGCAGACTTCAAAAGATAACAAAACGCACGCCGTTGGGAGGTTGCCCAGAACTAAGACAGGACTTGACAAACAAAGATAATGCACGCTTTGCTTCCAGCAAGGTTCTGTGCGCAGACACCCTTTTAAAATCCTGTTTTCCCAGCTGCAGCTAATGAAGGGAATCAGGGCCCTTTTCTCCCCCGGAAACCCACATTGCTCCCTTCTCCGTTCCTCCCTGCATGGCCTAGGATGTAGAGGGGGTAGGCCTGGGTCTTCCTCTGAATGCCCAGCCAGACTGTGCCCTTCCCCAGTTTCCTCCCCAGCCACCAGACAGAGCCACACTCCCACTCTCTGTCAGCTGTTCGACTCCCCCTCAGAATCAGATTCCGACAGGGTCATGACACGCAGCGACCTAGATATGGTGCCCAGAAAACAACCTGCACCTGAACATCAGTAAGACAAAGGTGATTGTGTCAGACTTCCAGAAGAAGAGAGAGGAGGGGGGGCTGTGTGGGGAGTTTCCTCCTTTAAATTCCTGGGAATCTACCTCAGTGAAGATCTCACCTGGAAAATCAATACAACCCAGGTGTCCAGAAAGGCCCCAAAGAGACTCCATTTTCTTAGGGTCTTGCGAAAGAATAAAGTGGGCCTCCTTTTACCAGTCCACAATATTCTCTCATTCTCTCACACTGCATGACGGTGTGGTATGCTGGCTTGACAGCCGTGGATAGACATTACAGAGGATGGTGAGCACAGCACAAAACCTCGTGGGCTGTTCCCTGATACCACTAGATGACCTCGCCGGGGCTCGCTGCCTTAAAAGAGTAAGGAAAATCCTCAGGGATGACTCACACCCCGGTCAGCCCTTCTTCGCCCTCCTACCATCGGGAAGGAGATAGAGGAGCAGAGCCAGCTGCACCAACAGGCTGTTGTGGTTCGCCAGCAGCAGGTGCAGACAGCTGAGGCCTCGGAGAGCGAGGACTCAGGTGAGGGGCCTGCGTGTGATGCAGGGATGGGGCTAGGACCATCAGGGAGTGGAGTGCGGCCTTTGGAGCTTGTGGGGGCTGGCAGCAATGAGGAAGAGGCCCCCGAGGAGCCTGTGCCCAGTGCGCATGCACGCAGGAAATTGCTCGAAGGAAAAAGCAGCGGCAGCAGCACAGGTAAAACTCAGGAGTAAGGCTGCAAGGTAATGGCCCCTCCCTTAAGGGATAAAAGCCAGCCTGAGAGACCGGGATTCTTTGCAGGAAGCAAAGACGTTTTAGCACTTCAAGCCTTGTGGACGTTCAGACTATCCTGGCTTGTATTTGGAGACTTTTGGTTTGATTATTTCCTTGCCATTTAATCTACCGTTCTTGGCAGCGTTGCACCGCCTTGGCGAGGCTCGTTCTTATCTGGGACAATGAGTTTGAAAGAGCCTTTTAACCGTGAAGGAACGGAACTCACAGAGAGGCATGAAAAGGTTTTGCTTTTATCTCTGTTTGGTGTTTGGTTTACTTGGGACAAGGTTTGGGTCAGAACACAGGCTGAAGAACAGTTTCCACCCATGGGCTATCAGACTCCCGAATGGAAAATAA
Organism: Notechis scutatus; assembly: GCF_049901735.1. Classification (NCBI taxonomy): domain Eukaryota; kingdom Metazoa; phylum Chordata; class Lepidosauria; order Squamata; family Elapidae; genus Notechis; species Notechis scutatus. The sequence continues at coordinate 1,727,141 of NC_142013.1, read as the reverse complement.
CTTCATGTCAGCATAGTATGACAGATTGTGCGACCGGTGTGTTGTGCAATGGGTAATAAGATTGGCACTGTATTAGGGACTTCTGTTCTCACTGTGAGTTGTGTGTGTGTGGGGGGTTGTGCATGAAGGGAGGCTCAGCCAACCTCACTGTACACATGTTGTACTCTGACAATAAAGGTAATAATAACGGATGAGACCCTAGGTCTCCTCTAGGGCAGGGGTCTCCAACCGTGGCAACTGGTTAATTGTCTTCCCTGTCAAGAAGTTTCTCCTTAGTTCCAGGTTGTTTCTCTCCTTGGTTAGTTTCCATCCAATATTTCTTGTCTGGCCTTCAGGTGTTTTGGAGAATAGCTTGACTCCTTCTCTTCTTTGGGGCAGCCCCTCAAATATTGGAAGGCTGCTATCATGTCGTCCCCAGTTTCTGCAACTATTCTTTTGTAAGTTTTACCCTCCAGTCCCCTAATCCTTTTTCTCGCTCTTCTCTGCACTCTTTCCACAGTCTCAACGTCTTTTTTACATTGTAGTGACCAAAATTGGATGCTGTACTCTAGGTGTGGGCTTAAGCGTATGGTACAGTCACCCACTCCACCCCTGTTCCCGGTAATTCTCAATTTACCAAGCACTCAAAAGCTATATTATATTCGATCCTTTCTTGTTCCTGCCCTCTGCAATGTCCACTCCTTTTTCCTTTTTTCCCCTAATCTCAAGATCGTCTATCAAAGTCTTTTATTTTTTTTTCCCCCTTCCCGCAGATCCGGTTCCTGTTGATCTCAGTGCTCTCTTTCCCAGTCATCTTAGTAACCTGAGAGGCGATAACAGCCATACCTGGCCTCCAGGTGTGTGTTTGGAGAACCTGGCCCATCCCTGCAGGGCATTAGAGGTTTTTTTTTAAGGGTGCAGGTTTTTTTTCCTCTTAGTGTCTGTTTCTCAAATTTAAAACGCGCGGACTTCAACTGCCAGAATTCCTCAGCCATGCTGGTTCAACCATGGGCTTCATTTAACAACTGCGCACATTCACTTAACGGCCGTGGTTTTAAAAAGAAGATGTAAAAATCGGGTAGATCACGTGACTAACCCGTTTTTATAACTATAATGGGCAGGCACCATGACCATCATATATCAAGGACTATCTGTATCTCTCTGCTTCTTTTGAGATCCAAAACAATTTTTCTTGACCTGCCTCGATGTGAGAAGGAGGCAATCACTTGAGCATGAACCAGCCATGTGCTGCAGCCACCAAAAAAGCCAATGTAATCCTGGGCTGCATTATGAGACGGACAGAATCAAGATAATATGAAGTTCTGATACTGCTTTACAAAGCCTTAGTAAGGCCACATCTGAAATACTGCATCCAGTTTTGGTCACCACATTATTAAAAAAAGAGGTTGAGACTCTAGAAAGAGTGCAGAGAAGAACAACCAGGATGATGAGGGGACTGGAGACTAAAAGATATGAAGAACGGTTGCAGGAACTGGGCCTGGCTAGTCTAGGGAAGAGAAGGACCAGGGGAGACAGGAGAGCAGCCTTCCAATAGTTGAGGGGTTGTCCCAGTGAGGAAGAGGGGGTCAAGCTATTTTCCAAAGCCCCCAAAGGCCAGACAAGGAACAATGGATGGAAACTGAACCAGGAGAGAGATTCAACCTGGAAATAAGGAGAAACTTTCTGACAATGAGAACATAGCCAACACCCAAGAAGATCGGCTCAAGGTCCAGATGGATCTTGACAGACTCGAACACTGGGACCTATCTAACAAAATGAAATTCGACGTAAAGAAAAATAAAGTCCAACATTTAAGCAAAAAAAACCAACAGCACACACATAGACTGGGTGAAACCAGGCTCAATAGCAGTAACTGGGAGAGAGATCTTGGAGTCTTAGTGGACAACCAGCTAAATAGGAGCCAGCCGTGTGCAGCAGCAGCAGCCAAAAAAGCCAATGCAATCCTAAGTTGCATTAATAGAGGGATACAATCGAGATCAAGTGAGGTACTAATACCACCCTATAAAGCCTTAGTAAGACCACACCTGGAGTACTGCATCCGGTTTTGGTCACCACATTATAAAAAGATGTTGAGACTCTAGAAAAAGTGCAGAGAAGAGCAACCAGGATGATGAGGCTCAAACATACAATGAACGGTTGCAGGAACTGGGCCTGGCTAGTCTAGGGAAGAGAAGGACCAGGGGAGACAGGAGAACATCTTCCAAAATTTGAGGGAGGGGCTGCCACAGAGAGAAGGAAGGGGGTCAAGCTATTCTCCAAAGCACATTTGAAGGCCAGACAAGGAAGAATGGATGGAAACTGATCAAGGAGAGATTCAACCTAGAAATAAAGAGGAATTTTCTGACAGTGAGAACAATCAACCAATGGAACAAAAGTTGCCCTCGGAAGTTGTGGGAGCTTCATCCCTGGAGGTTTTCAAGAAGAGACTTGTCAGAAATGGTGTAGGGTCTCCTGCTTGGGGGGGAGGTTGGACTAGATGACCTATAAGGTCCCTTCCAACGGACAGACGGACACAATACAGAAGCCTGATGATGGCAGATGAGATTCTGCCGAAACGTTGCTACAACTTTAAAAGCACAACTACAATGACATGGGAAAATACCCGAACAAAGCTGAATACCATACATGTAAGTACCCGCGAAAACTTAAGAAAACATACATACATACATACATACATACATACATACATACATACATACATACATCCTCCAAGAGATCAGCCTTAAAATGTTATAATTCATGCCGTTCTTGGATCAGGCAAGTTGTTGTGAACCTGCTCGGTGGGAACACTTAAGGTCCCTGCCAAGCAGCAGAACAAAAGCTGGCTGATCGCCCGGCGTAAATTTGCACACAACCGGGTGGGATTGGTCACACCGACACGAGGGTAACCATTCCTTCAAACTGAAGTCCCGTTGCATTCAATGGTACAGTTCTACAGAGGAAGGATGGAGTCTGTCATCGGCACCTCTATCACTGTCTGATTTGGCTCTGCAACCCAACAGGACAGACACAGACTCCAGAGAGTAATCAGGACTGCAGAAAAAATAATTACTACCTACCTGCCTCCCATCGAGGACCTGTATATACTTCACAAGTCAAAAAGAGGTCTGAGAAAATATCTACAGACCCCTCACATCCTGGACATAAACTGTTTCAACTCCTTCCCTCAAAACGAGGCTGTAGAGCCCTGCACACCACAACAACTAGACACAAGGGGAGTTTTTCCCCCCAACATCATCCCTCTGCTAAACAACTCATTCACTCAACACTGTCCAATTATTTACAAAGTCTGTACTATTATTATTAATCCTCCCATCCTTTCACCCATCTCCTCCCACTTATGACTGTAACTTTGTTGCTTGTATCCTTACGATTTATATTGGTTGTTTCCTAGTATGATTCAATTGCTTATTGTACCCTTTGACTATCATTAAGTGTTGTACCTGATGATTCTGGACTCTTGACAAATGTGTCTTTTCTTTTATGTGCACTGAGAGCATTTGCACCAGAGACAAATTCCTTGTGTGTCCAATCACACTTGGCCAATAAAGAATTCTATCATCTCTCTCTCTCTCTCTCTTCTATCTATCTATCATCTATCTATCTATCTATCTATCTATCTATCTATCTATCTATCTATCTATCATCTATCTATCTATCTATCTATCTATCTATCTATCTATCTATATCTATCTATATCTATCTATCTATCTATCTATCTATCTATCTATCTATCTATCTATCTATCTATCTATCTATCTATCTATCTATCTATCTATCTACCTACCTATCTATATCTATCTATCTCTATATCTATCTATCATCTATCTATCTATCTATCTATCTATCTATCTATCTATCTATCTATCTATCTACCTACCTACCTACCTACCTACCTACCTACCTACCTACCTATCTTACTCTTTGCAGGCTAAAAATGCTCAAGACGGGCGTCTCTTGAACCGCAAGATGCAATTAACCTCCTTTTTTTTTATTTCCCCAAATAGCAAAGTCTAGATTAAGCTCTTTTTACAAAAAAAAAAAAAAAAAAACATAACCAGTCTGACCAGTTTCAGATCTTAACTTTCACTTCTCCCGACCATTTCCTGAGGGCTGCAAGAATCAAGGGCTCTTTTGTGCAATTCAGCGCAAACACACACACACACACACACACACACACACACAAACACACCCCTGCTAATTTTCCGCCTTCCCTCCACAACTGCAGTGATTTGCTTAACAGCAAAAAAATTAAAAATTAAAAATAAGCTCACAAAATCAGCACCACTCACTGAACAACTTGCTTAGCGACGGAAATCTTGGTCCTGATGGAGGTCGTATGTTGAGGGCTTGTCTGGGCCACTCCTCACTGAAGGACCGGTGCAAAAATTGTCTCTACGGTTACGCAAAGCCCAAAGCAGACGCTGTTTTGCAGCCCTGCGTGAAATGAAAAGCAGGAACGGTGAAGGAGTATTTTATCTTCCAGACAAACCGAGATCCGCCCTCCAAACAATCTTCTTTTGGTTGAATGCCCTGGAAGACCGGATCATGGGATCACCTCCTCCTGGGATCACCTCCTCCTGGCAAGCATCTGACTCTCCCTAAAAGGGTTAGTCGGTTCCGTCAAACTCCGCCTGGTTTCTGGCTAACACAGCTCTCCTTCTACAACGGCTGCAATTCTTGAGCCTCTCAGAACTGCAGAGTTGGAAGGGACCTTGGAGGTCTTCTAGTCCAACCCCTTGCTCAAGCAACAGACCCTAGACCGGGGGGTCACCAACCTTTTGGAGCTCAGGGACCACTCAATGCGTCATTTTAAATCCCGTGGACCACGAATGTGAATTTTTCTAAAGAAAGACATAGTATTTAGTGCAATATAGAAAATGCAAATAATTTTCCTGCAGGTCTCCAGTGATCCATGGGCCACCAGTTGGTGACTGTTGCCCTAGACCATTTCAGACAAATGGCTGTCCAATCTCCAGTGATGGAACACCCACAGCTTCTGGAGTTAAGCCATTCCACTTATTTAACAGATTAACAGAGTTGGAAGGGACCTTGTAGATCATCTAGTCCACCCCCCCCCCCGCCGCCCAAGCAGGAGACCCTCCACCATTTCTGATAGAGGGCAGTCCAATCTCTTCTTGAAAACCTCCAGGGATGGAGCTCCCACAATTTCTGGTGGCAAGTTGTTCCACTGGTTAATTGTTCTCATTGTCAGAAAGTTCCTCCTTATTTCCAGGTTGAATCTCTCCTTGACCAGTTTCCATCCATTATTCCTTGTCTGGCCTTCAGGTACTTTAGAAAACAGCTTGACCCCTTCCTCCTCTCTGTGTCAGCCCCTTAAATATTGGAAGATGCTCTCCTGTCTCCCCTGGTCCTTCTCTTCCCTAGACCAGCCAGGCCCAGTTCCTGCAACCGTTCATCTGATGTTTTAGTCTCCAGTCCCCTCCTCATCCTGGTTGCTCTTCTCTGCACTCTTTCTAGAGTCTCAACGTCTTTTTTTTTATAATGTGGTGACCAAAACTGGATGCAGTATTTCAGGTGTGGTCTTACTAAGGCGTTCCAAAGCGGTATTAGAACTTCACTTGATCTTGGTTCAACATCTTTTTGATATCATGGCCATCAAAACTGGATGCCACATTCTAATAATCTCCTTCACTCAGACATTCAACCAAGCGGTAAACAATGTCACTTGATCTTGCAGAGATCCAATTCTGGGAAATTTGTCTGCCTGGAAAGACCATTCCCCATCCCTGCTGTAGGGGGGAAAAGTTTACAGCGCAGTCATGGGGTTATGATGTTTTTTTCAGTGCCGTCGTAACTTCGGTCACTAAAAGAATTCTTGTAAGTTGAGGATCACCTGTAGAAATTAGCTTTCTTCTTTTTTGCTTCAAACTCTCCAATTCAACTTGTATCCAGTAAATAATTCCAACCGACTACCAACTCGTAAGTATGGCCAGGTATTTGATGGCTTTGAGGGTGTTTCCACCATCCAGTGTTGTCCTTGCCACTTTTCTCATTCTTTACTAATCACATTTTAAACTTCTCCGTCCATGAGATTATCTAACTCTTTAAAAAAAGTCCAGATATTTATAAATGTCATCCCGATGGTTCCTGATGAATTGTCCATTCGGCATTGTAATGTCATTACTCTTTGCTGTTTTACCTTGATTTATTTCCACCCTAAGCACATTTCCTTGACCAATTTCCATTGCTATACAACTGTGCTACAAATTCTCCCAGTGCTGGTGAGCGATTCCAATTTCTGGTTTTCCGTAAATCTTCAGATCATCCATATAAAGCAAATGGGAGGTTTTATTAACATTTATTAAAAAATCTCTGGTACCAAATCCCAAATGTACTTTTTTTTAGGAGGAAACTGGACTTTCTTGGTTTTTCTTTGAAGATGTTTTGCTTCTCATCCAAGAAGCTTCTTCAGCTCTGACTGGATGGTGGGGAAGGGAAGGATTTCTCTTCCTTGCAGACAGCTGGTCGTTTGCATCCTTTTTAGAGGGTCCTTGAGGCCACTTGGAGGTTTGTCTGTGTCCTCTCAGGGTCACCTGAGTGGTGTAAATCAGGGATCCCCTTTTTGGCGCGTGGCCCGGTACCAGCATCAGCTGGGCGCCGTGGCTCAGGCTGGGCGCCGCATCTTTTTGATGAGGGGAAAGCTCCGGAAGCCTTACCATGGCGGCGTCGGGTATCGGTCCGCGACGGGGGGGGGGGGGGGGCCGGGGGGGAAATGGTTCCTGTAGTCTGCATTTTTTTCTCTCTCTCTGGAAATCCATTCCTTCTCCTTCAAAAGGAAAAAAACCAGAAAGTCCAGTTGCCTCCTGAAACAGCATCTTTGGGACAACTGTGACCTGAAGGACGGAGAATCTCTACAGACTTTGGTACCAAGATTTGTTTTCTGCAAAAATCACTGAAGTTGGGAGCAAGGCAAGGACAAACAGTAAGGGTGATGACTCTTCTCATCTTGACAAGCCCATATTTTTCACTTCCAATCACCTGATTTCCACTGCTTTGTTATTTTTCCTACAAACAGACTAATGTTTTTACTGACATCGGTTGTTTCCAAACATCTGATGGTCCATCTATGGGGCAATGAATCAACTGTCTTGATTTCTATTGTTTTAGCTCACATGCTGTTCCATTTGGGAGGACTCAAAGCAGATCACCTCGAGACAAAATGTTCTTGACGACATTAGTAACACAATACACACGCATGCACACATCCACAATGCACGGTCACTTGGGAGCAACCCCATGTCCATGGGTGGGTGGGGCGCAGGGCCAGAAGGACCAATGAAATCATAAGCATGACACAAATTGAGATGAAGTTCGTAGAACGTAGAAGAACAGAGTCAGAAGGGACCTTGGAGGTCATCTGGTCCAACCCCCTGCTCAGGCTTTCACACAAATGGCTGTCCAATCTCTTCTTCAAATCCTCCAGTGATGGAGCACCCACCAGCTCTGAAAGTAAGCTGTTTCACTGGCTAATTGTCCTAATTGTTAATTAAACAGTGGAAGTATTATAATACTTATGGTTATTAAAGTTGGACCTTAAAAAAGCAGGACAGGAAGAAAAATTCAATGGTGAGAAAAGGAAGGTTGTACATTTAGGCAAGAAAAACAAAATGCCCAGGTACAGTATATGTGGTACCTTACTCAGTAGTAGTAGCTGTGAGAGGGATCTCGGAGTCTTAGTGGAGGACCACTTAAATAGGAGCCAGCCGTGTGCAGCCGCCGCCAAAAAAGCCAACGCAATCCTAGGCTGCGTCAACAGAGGGATAGAATCAAGATCACATGAAGTGTTGATACCACTTTATTACCACACTTGGAATCTTGCATCCAGTTTTGGTCGCCGCGGTGTAAAAAAGACGTTGAGACTCTAGAAAGAGTGCAGAGAAGAGCAACCAAGAGGATTAGGGGACCTGAGGCTGAAACATATAAAGGAAGGATCAGTTGCTGGAATTGGGGATGTCTAGTTTAATTAAAAGAAGGATCAGGGGGGACATGATAGCAGGGTTCCAATATCTCAGGGGTTGCCCCAAAGAAGAGGGAGTCAAGCTATTCTCCAAAGTTCCTTGTCGTAAAAAAAATAATTCAATAAAAGAGGAACACAGACAAACCACAGGCAATAAATCCTACTTTGAGATCAAAGGTTTATTTCATGAGCAATTTGGAATATGAACAGCCATGGTAACACAACTTAAATCAAATAACTCATTGCAATGAGGTCCACTGACATGGCTGAGTCTGGCAAGGAGTAGCCATGGCCAATGGCCCTGAACACATCCCAAAACATTCTTTATATACTTTTCTGCACGCATTTCACAACTTACTTCTGTGTTCTTTCTTGCTGACAGACAGTCTCCACATATACCCGTGTACATCTCAAACCTCTATCTATCGGCTACTTTCTGTCCCTTATTTCTCACGGTTTTCAAAACTACGTTCTTTGCAAAAATCACACTCCACAGCAACAGCTCAGCAGGATTACAAATAGTTCTGGTACATTTTGAAATCATCCTATCTAAAACTTTGGTTCGTGTCTCTTTTCTTCTGGGGTCTGCTATCGTCCATGGGCCTTGTGGAATCTGATAGATCAATAGCCTTTTTTTTTTCTTCCCACACCCTAAAGAGGCAGGACAATCAGCAAAGGGTGGAAACTAATCAAGGAGAGAAGCAACCTAGAACTAAGGAGGAAACTTCCTCACAGTGAGGACAATAAACCAGTGGAACAACTTTCCACAAGAAGTTGTGGATGCTCCAACACTGGGAGTTTTCAAGAAGAGATTGGACAGCCATTTGTCTGAAGTGGGTGTGTTAGAAATGAGAAAATTCAAAAATAAAATGTAGATGAAGAGAATAGTATATCAAGTTGCTCTATAGACATTTACTATCTTGAAAATATATTTTCTAATGCACTTACTCATTGTTAAACATGTACCTGCAATCAATTATATCCTCCTGTATCAAGTAATGCCAACCCTATTTCCTCCAGGAATTGGTACATATCTCACAATACACGCACACATTTGACATAACAAAAACCAAAGTGATCAATTAGGAGGACAACAGGAGAAGAGAAAATAAAAGATAAACATGACCCTAGCTTCCTTGAACAATTGAAGTTAGATTTTGTTTTTCAAAGCATCTGCTTAAGTTTAATCTTGGCACATTGGGATTTTAAGTTATAACCAGACTTTTCCTTTGCATAGGTGAATATGTTAGAGATGCATATAATCATTATGCTGTTCTAAGATGGCTGGAGAGAAGATGCGCTGAAGGTGTGGTGTTAGAAAATAGATATTTCTTTGTTCTCAGACCGTTAGAAAGTTTTAGGGAGTTTTTTTACAACTTGCAATATCTGGTACAAATGGTTGTATAAAAAGGAAATAAAGATGTCTAGTGAAACCGATTAAACAAACAACCAGGGAAAATGGAAATAAGGATAAATGTATATATAGCTACGTATATATGTAAAGCGATATAATTAAATAAATATTGTATTATAATTGTAATAATAACAAAAAAAAGTAAGGATCTAGGAAACAAGTTATAGATTTACTTATAACAAATGACTTTAATGGACACTTAGAAATGTACACTGCTATGGAAACATTGCAAAAAAAGAAAAGAAAGAGGCGCTGCTGAAGGGAAATTCCTTAATGCCAAGTAAGATAAGGAAAAGCCATGTTGGCAAAATATGTGAAGGGTGGTCATTGGGAGGTATTGAAGGACATGATGTTGTCTGCATAAGGCATCTCGGATTAGCTGTGTTCGGTCACTGGGTTGATGTAGGAGGGGCATGTGGGTGGGGGCTAGAAAAACTATAAAATGTAATGTTTTGACATCTTGAGGTGTGGTTCTTAGCTCAAACCTCATGTTGCGATAAGCTAAGATCCTACCGCTCTTTGCAAACAGCTTTTTTTCCCCTTTTGTATGCTTTGATTTAAGCTTACAAATAAAATCTTATGTGTTTTCACCGATCCAAGTTTTTGTTATTTGGAATCATTTCCAACAGGTGTAGGGTTTCCTGCCTAAGCAGGGGGTTGGACTAGAACAGCGGTCGCCAACTGGGGGGCCAGGAGAAAATTTTGGTGGGCCGCAGAGAAATCTCACCCCCAGAACACCCCCCAAAAAAACAATTAATCCAGGCTGCGCAGAAACACAAGGCTGCCCAGCCCACATGGCCCAGCGGAACCCTCCCTGCCCACTCACTCCTTACCCGGCAAACTTTCCTGCTAAATTGCTATTTTTCCTTTTTCCGACCATCATCTGTTCTGCTGTGCCGGGAGATTTAGATTAGCTAGGAAGCAGGAAATGGTTGGATTTCTTGCTTTCTAGCTAGTCTTTAGATCTTCGGCTCTGCTTTTAAGCACAGCCGAACCTCCCTTAGGACTGAAGTTTCTGTTATTCAGTGCAGACTCACGGCAAGCAAATTTTATGTGACAGACTGAGCTAGCCGATGGCAGATAGATAGATCACTGAATGATTCTGTGAGCAACTCAATCTGCCTGCCTGCTTTGCCTGATTTTGGGTAAAAGTTGCTCTTTTTTTAGTAAAAAAGTCAATATTTATATAAATATATATAATATTTACATACAAGCCAAGCCCAGCCAGTCACATGACCACCAAGCCACACCCACAAATTAGGCCACGCCCACAGAACCGGTTAGTGGTCCCTGGGATTTAAAATGATGAGTTTGGTGGTCCCCGAGGTCCAAAAGGTTGGCGACCCCTGGACTAGATGACCTCCGAGGTCCCTTCGCACTCTGTGATTCTAAAATTGACTCACTTGAGCTGTGGCGCTGGAGGAGGCACCTGCGTATCCCTTGGAGTCAGCAAAGGTGACTAATAAGCAAGTACAGAGCACATAACAGCAGACATGTTCCTGGAAGCCAGAATCATAAAACTGTGTGTCCCGCTTATTCCGGTCATGTTATGCAGGGGAATTCCCCGGAGGAAGCCATTATTCTTGGATGAGTTAGCGGTAAAAGGAAACCAGGCCTCCAAAGAACACGGCGGTTGGGCCCCATCAAAGTTGACACCAGCCAGAGCAGAGAGAACAACTTAATCAGAATAGAGCTGGAAGGGACTTTGGAGGTCTTCTAGTCCAACCCTCTGCTCAACCAGTGAAGTGAAGAGAAGGACCAGGGGAGACAGGATAGCAGTCTTCCAATATTTGAGGGAGGGGCTGCCCCAGGGTTGTGGTTAGCCGGCAGCAGGTGCAGATGACTGAGGAGAGCGAGGACTCAGATGAGAGGCCAGGACCATTAGGGAGTGGAATGCTGCCTTCAGAGATTGTGGGGGCTGGCAGCAATGAGGAGGAGGTTCCCGAGGAGCCTGTGCCAAGCGTGCGCAGGGCTGCTCGCAAGAAAGAGCAACTGCAGGAGCACAGGCGACTCGGGAGTAAGGCTGCAAGGTAACGGCCCCTCCTTCAAGAAGATAAAAGGCAGCTGTGCAGCAAATGTTCTTTGCAGGAAGCAAAGATGTTTTGAAACTCAGCCTTGTGGACATTAGAGTTGATATTTGAAGACTCTTGTGTTGTGAAATATTTCTTATCTGTTGTTGTTTTTTGGCAGCCTTGCAAAAACTTGACAAGGCTCTTTCTTGTTGCAGCTAATTAGTTGGAAGCAGCCTTTTTTAATCTGTGAAGAAACAGGATTCATAGATGAAACATTAAAAGGTTGTGCTGCTGCCTTTGTCTTGTGTTTTCGCTCTTGGAACCAGGTTTGGGTCAGAACACCCAGAGAGGACGACAGGGCCAAGCTATTCTCCAAGGCACCTGAAGGCCAGACAAGGAATAATGGATGGAAACTGAACAAGGAGAGATTCAACCTGGAAATAAGGAGAAACTTTCCGACAGTGAGAACAATCAACCGATGGAACAGAAGTTGCCTTCAGAAGTTGTGGGAGCTTCATCACTGGAGGCTTTCAAGAAGAGACTGGACTGCCATTTGTCAGAAATGGTGTAGGGTCTCCTGCTTGGGCGGGGGTTTGGACTAGATGACCTACAAGGTCCTGGTTCTGCAACCCAACAGGACAGACACAGACTTCAGAGGGTAATTAGGACTGCAGAAAAAACAATGGCTACCAACCTGCCTTCCATGGAGGACCTGTATATACTGCATGAGTCCAAAAGAGGACTGTGAAAATATCTACAGACCCCTCACATCCCGGACATAAACTGTTTCAACTCCCACCCTCAAAACGACGCTATAGAGCACTGCACACCAGAACAGCTAGACACAAGGGGAGTTTTTTCCCAAACGCCATCACTCTGCTAAACAAATAATTCCCTCCACACTGTCCAACTATTTACAAAGTCTGCACTACTATTACTATGAATCTTCTCCTCACTCCTTATCATCCATCCCCTCCCACTTGTGACTGTATGACTGTAACTTTGTCGCTTGTATCCTCACAATTTATATGGACTGTTTCCTAGTATGATTTGATTGCTTATTGTACCCTATGACTATCATTAAGTGTTGTACCTGATGATTCTGGACTCTTGATGAATGTCTCTTTTCTTTTATGGACACTGAGAGCATTTGTACCAAGACAAATTTCTATTCTATTCTATTCTATTCTAATTCTAATTCTAATTCTAATTCTAATTCTAATTCTAATTCTAATTCTAATTCTAATTCTAATTCTATTCTAATTCTAATTCTAATTCTAATTCTAATTCTATTCATCCATCCATCCATCCATCTATCCATACAACACCAACTCTTAAACTGACAATACTTAAAAAAAAACACTGGGAAATGGGAGGCGTATTTCAGCCTTCTAAGATATATTGCCTGTGTTTTTAGTACACCCGGAAGACAGGAAGTTTACCCTCAGGTTGTTACAGCTTGTGACTGCTCAGGTGAACTTGACACATTCCGAGTTTCGTAAATTTGTGGAAAACAACGCCTGCCTTAAAAGGTGCAATTCTCCTTTGCGTGCCTCGAGGGATTAATTTTATTGCCATCTCTCCAGAACAGTGTTTCGCAACTTTGGCTGGTTTGAGATGGGAGGACTTCAAATCCAAGAATTCCCAAGCCGGCATATCTGTTTTTTCCCTCCAGTGGTGTAAACAAGGATGAAAACCAGTTGATCTGTGTGCTACTTTGAAAGCAAAATAGAACATAGAACATAAAAGAATAGGGTTGGAAGGGACCTTGGAGGTCTTCTAGTCCAGCCCCCTGCCCTTGGCAGATCCTATGCAATTCCGGATCCACCGCATGTGTACATCCATTCCCCACTATCACAAATTTCCTGTTATCACTCCGATCTGTTCCGTGAACGGCCCCTGGTCATAAAGAAGTTCTGACCGCTTTTATTTCCTGGTTTTCCTTCCTCGCTGACCTCACCATTTACGATTTCCACTCACTCCAGGACGGGTGTGTAAATACAACCGCAACGCGCCTCTAAACGCACCAAGAGCCAAAGAGAGATGGACAGGAGCCCCTGAAAAGAAGCTGGATGCCAAAGGGGTACAAAGCTTTTAGGGGCTAGATGATAGATGATAGAAGATGATACCGTAGGTAGATAGGTAGGCATGGAGGTACATAGATGGAGGAGGGTGGGTGGGAAGGAGGGAGGGAGGGAGAGGTATAGGTAGGTAAAGAGATAGAGATATGATGGAGAGATAGATAATAAGAGAGAGAGAGAGAGGAGGGAGGGAGGGAGAGATGTAGGTAGGTAGAGATGATTGAGAGATGGAGAGATAATAGATAGATAGATGATAAATGATAGATAGAAGATGATAGATGATAGATAGATAGATAGATAGATAGATAGATAGATAGATAATGATAAGATAGAAGATACATAATAGATGATAGATAAAAGATAGATAGATGATAGAAGATGATACTGTAGATAGGTAGGTAGGTAGGTAGGTAGATGGAGGAGGGAGGGAAGGAGGGAGGGAGAGAGAGATGTAGGTAGGTAGAGAGATAGAGGGATGATGGAGAGATAGAGAGATAATAAAAGAGAGAGAGCGGAGGGAGGGAGATGTAGGTAGGTAGGTAGGTAGGTAGAGATGATTGATAGATAGATAGATAGATAGATAGATAGATAGATAGATAGATAGATAGATAGATAGATAGATTGATAGATAGATACGAAGGTAAGCAGGGATAGATAGATGGATGGATAGATAGATAGATAGATAGATAGATAGATAGGGGGAGGGGGAGAGAGGGAGAGAGAGCGTGTTTGGGGGGATTCCCCCAAGTCTTCCTGCTCACAAGTTAGTTGATCCAGGTGTCTTTGGAAGCCAGGTTTCTGACTCAGGTGCATTTCAACCTGGGCGACCTTTGCAGAAACCACAAAAGCCTTTATTACCGCCCGCCCGTCTTTCCCACGGCCCGATTGCTCGCTCGGAGCAGGGAATCCATTGGCGTCGGTCCCCTCCTGACTGCCAGAAACACGTGTGCGCTTTCACACACCTGGGTCCGTCCGCAAATCCCCCCTCCCCTCCCCCGGCTCTGTCTTGCAAAATGAGAGACCCTCCCTGCGCCGCGTTCCTGGGTTCGCACAACCACCTAAGGCAGGCAAGGAGGCATTGGCAACTTTAAGGGTGGGTGGGTGGGTTTCAAGTCCTAAAATTCCCCCAGCTCCAGGAATTTCAAGCCCCCACCTCTCCCGTCTTCGAGTTGTCAAACCCTCTTCCAAGCCAAGCGGCTGGTTCCCACAACCTGCAGACCCACCCCCCGCACCCCCGAACGCGTGTTCCAGCTGACCCGGAGGATGCGAGCGAGCTATCCGCGCGGAGCTTTTTCCCCGGGAACTCGTTTCAAGCACCCAGCCCGCTTTGGCTGCAAGCCCCCCCAGTTCCTCCTCGACCCGGGACGAAGCAAGCGAGGGGCGCTCTGCACGTGCTCAGAGGCGCCCTCGCCCGTCGCCCAGGCTGCAATCTCCTCCGAACTACCCACCCCAAGCAGCAACGACCACTCCGCACTCACCGCTGCCCCGCGGGCGCCCTCCGAGATGCCTCGCCTCGCCTCGCCCACCCGCCAAGCCCCGTCCGCGGGCGCCGCCTCGTCGGAGCGCAGGGCGTGGGGCGAGGCTCCGGCAAGCCTTCTTCCTCCTCCGCCCGCGGGACGGAATCCCGGGCCGGCTTGGCCGGTGGAACCCCCCCCCGCCTGGCGGGGGTTCAAGGAAGGCGGGAGCCCGCGGGCGCCAGGGACAAGCGGCGGGGCGAGTGGCGGGCGCCAGGTTGCAAATGGCGCAGCCCGTGGGGGGGCGTTCCGCGGCTCCCAGGGCCCCGCGCACGCCGACCCTGCAAGGTAGATCAGGTAGCTTAAAAGCCCAGGCTCTTTTTTTTTAAAAAAATAAAAAAATTACTTATACATTTTTTTTTCTTTAATATATTGAAGTGCTTAATGAATAGCGTATTTTCTGAGTCAGTTGCTTATATAAAATGCTATAAAATCGACAGTCTGTGCCCGTCAGTGATATTTGGGATGCATTTTTGAATGTTCAGTTCTGAGCTTCATGTTTAATTAATTAATAATAATAATAATAATAATAATAATAATAATAATAATAATAATAATAATAATAATAATAATAATAATAATATATTTGATTGATATCTAGGATGCTGACAGCAACCCGTATCAACCGTCAGTGCCAGTCAGTGATATTTGTGATGCATT
Organism: Notechis scutatus; assembly: GCF_049901735.1. Classification (NCBI taxonomy): domain Eukaryota; kingdom Metazoa; phylum Chordata; class Lepidosauria; order Squamata; family Elapidae; genus Notechis; species Notechis scutatus. The sequence goes on along the minus strand of NC_142013.1, from coordinate 1,711,479 downwards.
TTTGAATGTTCAGTTGACTGAGCTTCATGTTTAATTAATTAATAATAATAATAATAACAATAATAAGAACATTTGATTGATATCTAGGATGCTGACAGCAACCCGTATCGACCGTCAGTGCCAGTCAGTGATATTTGTGATGCATTTTGAATGTTCAGTTGACTGAGCTTCATGTTTAATTAATAATAATAATAATAATAATAATAATAATAATAATAATAATAATAATAAATTTGATTGATATCTAGGATGCTGACAGCAACCCATATCGACCGTCAGTGCCAGTCAGTGATATTTGTGATTCATTTTTGAATGCTCAGTGGACTGAATTTCTTGTTTAATGAATAAAAGAGATGTTTTCTTCTATGTAATAGTAATCTTCAATCATTTACTTAAACATACCCATAATCTTTCATCTTCTAAGCTACCCCTTTTATCTAACCGCTGGCAAAACAAATCCCACATTTAAAAAAAAAAAATATTCTAATTCTAATTCTTGTCTTTTATTTTTTAACGTCAATCTACCCATCTCTGTACATTCTAATATTTCTTCTCATTATATTTTCATCCGTGGGACCTGGCTGTTTTTTTTTAAGTTTGGGGGCTCCAAGTAAAGTAAAGTTTTCACGCTGGGTGGGCTGGTGGGCTGGATTAATATCACATCCCTCCTCCCCCCTCCTCATTCTATAGGTAGTCCTTGACTTACAACAGTTGACTTAGTGACCATTTGAAATTGCAATGGCGCTGAAAAGGGAGATTTGGGACTGTTTTTCACCCTTACGACTGTTGCCGCATTGCTATTCGGATGCTTGACAAGTGACTCACGTTTATGACCGTTGGACAGTCCCGTGTGTGTGTGTATGTGTGTGTGTGTGTCACACTGTCCCCTTTTGCGACCTGCTGACCAACAAAGTTCATGGGGAAGCCGGATTCATTTAACAACCATGTGACTAATTTAACAACCGAAGTGATTCACTTAACAACGGTGGCCAGAAAGCTCGTAAAATGGGGCAAAAGTCACTTAACACACGTCTCCCTTGGCAACAAAAATTTGAGTCGTAAGTCGAGGAATACCTGTACTCCCCTTCCCTTCCCTATCTTTTGGCTAGAGCTGTGAATTGTGTTTTGTAATTTTTGTGGTATTTTATTGATCTCGTTTTTATAGCTGGATATAGTAAGCCGCTCCGAGTTACCTTGTGTAATAAGTAAAATAAACAAGTAATAAATAAAAGAGGTCAGCAGGGGGCGCTTTCATGGCTGAAAGAAAGGCCTTAACTCTGCTAAACAGCTAATTCACACAACACTGTCCAACTATTTACAAAGTCTGCAATACTATTACTATTAATTTTCTCCTCACTCCTTATCGCCCATCCCCTCCCACTTGTGACTGTGTGACTGTAACTTTGTCGCTTGTATCCTTATGATTTATATTGACTGTTTCCTAGTATGATTTGATTGCTTATTGTAATGTAGCCTATGACTATTATTGTTGCACCTGATGATTCTTGACAAATGTCTCTTTTCTTTGATGTACACTGAGAGCATTTGCACCAAGACAAATTCCTTGTGTGTCCAATTCCTTGGGCAATGAAGAATTCTGTTTCTATTCTATTCTATTCTATTCTATTCTATTCTATTCTAATTTATTCCTGATTCTATTCTATTCTATTCTATTCTATTCTAATTTATTCCTGATTCTATTCTATTCTATTCTATTCTAATTTATTCCTGATTCTATTCTATTCCCTATTCTATTCTATTCTATTCTATTCTATTCTTATTGTACCCTATGACTATTATTAAGTGTTGCACCTGATGATTCTGGACTCTTGATGAATGTTTATTTTCTTTTATGTGCACTGAGAGCATTTGCCCCAAAGACAAATTCCTTGTGTGTCCAATCACACTTGGCCAATGAAGAATTCTATTCTATTCTATGGATTTCTATCCTCTTTTCTTTTCTATTCTATATTCCATTCTATTCTATTTATTCCTGATTCTATTCTATTCCCTATTCTATTCTATTCTTTTCTATTCTATTCTATTCTATTCTATTCTATTCTATTCTTATTGTACCCTACGACTATCATTAAGTGTTGCACCTGATGATTCTGGACTCTTGATGAATGTCTATTTTCTTTTTATGTACACTGAGAGCATTTGCACCAAGACAAATTCCTTGTGTGTCCAATAAACACACTTGGCCAATAAAGAATTCTATTCTATTCTATGGATTTCTATCCTCTTTTCTTTTCTATTCTATATTCCATTCTATATTCTATTCTTTTCTACAGTATGTTCTATTCTATTCTTTCCGTGCCCTCGTCACTAAGTGAAAGTTCATAAATTGAGGACCAAGGGGCAGCCTCTCCTCTTCGAGGGAAATTCCAGGCCAAAAATATAGGAAAGTGCCAATTCTTGCAAAGACATAAATCGAAGTTGGGCCGAATTAATTCCGTTCTTGTCCAGATGGAACCAGTTAATGGAACCCAGTTCCGCCCAGCCAAAGGCCTGGGTGCCCTTTGACCTGAACCATTGTCTCCTCTACAGGTAGTCCTCGACTTACGACCACCGTTGGGCCTCATGTATCTGTGGCTGAGTGAGACATGCGTTAAGTGAGTTTTGCCCCGTTTTACGACCTTTCTTTTCAGTGAACCCCTGCGGTTGTTCCGTCAGTAAGAAGGTTGTTAAGTGAATCCGGCTTCCCCCTTTTGGGTTTGCTCGCCAGAAAGGGGAATCACCTGATCCTGGGATGCAGCGACCGTCATAAATGTGAGTCAGTTGCCAGGTGTCCGAATTTTGATCAGCAAAGGGGTATGCGGCAAAGGTCCTAACTGTGAAAAACGGTCATATAAGTTGTATTTTTCAATGCCGTCGTAACTTTGAACAGTCACTAAAGGAACTGTCGGAAGCAGGGGCGGGATTTAGCCGGTTCAGGTGAACTGGATGTTCCACTGACATCTGGTTCGCCAAACCGATAGTTGAACCGACTGGCTGTTTTCGCTCTCCCAGAGTCCCGAGGGAAGCCTCCGGATTCTGGGGAAGACCTCTGGGAAGTTCTGATAGGCTACACCCACCATGGTCACGCCCACCCAGCAACCAGACAGCGAACCGGTTGCTGGGATGTTTGAATCCCACCCCTGGTCGTAAGTTAAGGACTACCTGTATAGTATTGTATACACATATACACACACACACTCTTTGTGGATAGAGGGATGGATAGATAGGAGAAAAAGATAGTAGATAGATAGATAGACAGATCAGAGAGAGAAAATAGAAAGACGAGAGAGAGAGAATAACTTTATTGTCACTTTAAATGTATACTAATCAACAGATATTAAAATTAAATGATGGCTGGATGAAGATAGCTGGATGGACGGATGGATAGATAAGATTGATAAAGTGAGATAAGAGACAGATAGATAAAATAGATACGATAGTGGTAAGATTAATAGATAAGAATTAGATAACATAAGATTGATTAGATTAGATATAGTAAGATGATAGATATGTAGATGATTGATTGATAGATAATATATACACACATATTTTCTGATGCTTTATTTAAAATAAAGTTGATAATGATTGCATGACCTCTGGGGGTTGACCTTTGAAATGTGCTTGAGATTGTCCGCTCTCTGGCCCACTCCAGATCTGGCATATCCGTGAAGCATTCTTTTATTTTTGCAAAGGCTGTGATTGACAGGCAGTCCGGTCTAGTGGTTAAGGTGCTGGCTTGGGAACCAGGAGACGGGGAGTTCTAGTCCCGCCTCAGGCATGAAAGCCATCTGGGTGACAACTGACTCACATTTATGACAACCGATCCCCTTTGGCCACCTTCTGACAAGCAAAATCACTGAGGAAGCCCGATTCGCTTCACAACCGTGTTCCTCGCTTAACGACTACGGTAATTCGCTTAACAAATGTGGCGAGAAAAGTCACACGTCAGCATTCCCGCAACCCTCCATTCCAACCAATCCTAGGGCACGCAGGGAGGAGAGGATAAGGGAGAGACGGGAATGGCATGGTCTACGGGGGAGGAAGGGGCCCTGATCCCCTTCATGGGCTGCAGCTGTGAGGACTGGTTAAAAGGACGAACATGCGCATGGGCCAGTGCTGGAAACAAAGCATGGAAGTATCTCTAATCTGTCGTTCCTTTCTGAGTTTGGTGTCCTTCCCGGTGTGTGTTCCGATATCTGTGGACATCTTCAAGCCCTTATCTTGCCTGGTTCCCTTAATTGCTTCAGTGTGGTTTGTGTTGTTTTTACTCTTTATAATTTATAGGCATTTTTAGTTGAAACGGCATTTCCTCCTTTTCGTAACTGTTTGTGGGGGAGTTTTTTTGTCTCCAGTCAAGGATATTTGGAGCTTTGAAGCAAAATGAAGGAATAAAAGGGGCTTCACCTGTTTTTGTGACTGTGTTTATTTTGTATCCCACCCTGGGTCATCACAGGAATCCCAAATCTGAAAGTTTCGGGCTTCCTTGCAAAAATCAAAACTCCAAATCCATCCCCCCCCTTAGCCATCACCACACCACGTGGTCCAATCCCCATCCGTCCTAAAGTAAGATTCCCATTTCATTAGGCGCCACACTCAGTGACCTTGAACCAGCAAAAGAACTTTATTTTGTCTTCACTAGATATACTCCAATGAATTCCTCCCTCCCAGTTTCACAGGCTCAATTGTGGCAGCATTGGGAGCCTCGAATCTCTGGCTTCCAAAGCTCAGAGTCATAAAATGGGCCAAAAGTCACTTCACCTATGTCTCACTTAGCAACAGAGATTTCGGGCTCCACTGCGGTCCTAAGTGGAGGACTACCTGTGTCAGAAGTCCACGTCCTTGCGTTGTGTCGTCGACACAGTCTGTCCGCCAGGAAGAAAACCCGCCAGCCAGAAAAAACTCCACCATTTAATATTTTCCAAAGAGACAATCCAGGATCTCGCAACGCGATCGTCATCTGCGGTCCCTCATTCCTCTAAACCAGGTTCCTCGATTAAACTGCAGTTAAAGACTTCTTGGAAAACTTCCAGGAAGGGCTGCGTGGCTTCTTCCACCGAGACGTGTCTGTGGAGTTCCTGGCTTAGAGAGGTCACCCCCAGGCCCTCCAGGCCACACGGGACGATGTGGTCGAACCACGTCAAGTCGGTGCAACAATTCAGGGCCAGTCCGTGTGTGGTGATGTGTTGGCCACAATGCACGCCTGGAGGCAAGCAGGGAAGAGAGAATATTATATTATATCAATATATGAATTGGAAGACAATATTGTACAATAATAGTAATAATGGCGACACAATATCAATACAATATTATACAATATCAATAAAATATCATACAATAATAGTAATGAACGAATTGTAATACAATATTGTACAATACAGGAAGAGTAATAAAGGTGATACAATATTGTACAATATTAGTACAATATTCCGCAATGCAATACAATAATAACAAATTGTAATACAAATGTAATACAATAAAATATCCTGCAATAATAGCAATGAATGAATTGTAATACAATATTGTACAATATTAATACATTATTGTACAATGTAATGCAACAATAACACCACATTCATTGTAATGTCCCCCTCCTATCACTGACTCTGGAGCCCCAGGACGGGCAAGAGCCATGGGTACGGTAGTCCGCTCTCCATGTGCAGCCAGAGCCAGCCGGGCACCATGGGCCTGGTGGTCCCCCCACCTATCCCTTGACTTTGGAGCCCCAGGACGGGCAAGAGCCATGGGTACGGTGAGTCCACTCTCCATGTGCAGCCAGAGCCAGCCGGGCACCATGGGCCTGGTGGTCCCCGCACCTATCCCTTGACTTTGGAGCCCCAGGACGGGCAAGAGCCATGGGTACGGTAGTCCGCTCTCCATGTGCAGCCAGAGCCAGCCAGGCACCATGGGCCTGGTGGTCCCCCACCTATCCCTTGACATTGGAGCCCCAGGACGGGCAAGAGCCATGGGTACGGTAGTCCGCTCTCCATGTGCAGCCAGAGCCAGCCAGGCACCATGGGCCTGGTGGTCCCCCCACCTATCCCTTGACTTTGGAGCCCCAGGACGGGCAAGAGGCATGGGTACGGTGAGTCCACTCTCCATGTGCAGCAGAGCCAGCCAGGCACCATGGGCCTGGTGGTCCCCCACCTATCCTTGACTTTGGAGCCCCAGGACGGGCAAGATCCATGGGTAGGGCCACTCTCCATGTGCAACCTGCAGCCACACTCAGCGGGCACCATGGGCCTAGGGGTCCCCCCACCTATGCCTTGACTTTGGAGCCCCAGGATGGGCAAGATCCATGGGTACGGTAGTCCACTCTCCATGTGCAGCCAGAGACAGCCGGGCACCATCTGGCCCCCACCTGTCCCTTGACTTTGGAGCCCCAGGACCAGCCGTGCGTACGGTAGTCCACTCTCCATGTGCAGCCAGAGCCAGCCGGGCACCATGGGCCTGGGGTCCCCCCACCTCTCCCTTGACTTTGGAGCCCCAGGACGGGCAAGATCCATGGTGCGGTAGTCCACTCTCCATATGCAACCTGCAGCCACAGCCAGCGGGCACCATGGGCCTGGGGGTCCCCCACCTCTCCCTTGACTTTGGAGCCCCAGGACAGGCAAGATCCATGGGTACGGTAGTCCACCTCCATGCGCAACCTGCAGCCCCAGCCAGCCGGGGCACCATGGGCCTGGCAATCCCCACCTATCCCTTGACTTTGGAGCCCAGGACAGGCAAGAGCCATGGGTACGGTAGTCCCCTCCATGCGCAGCCTGCAGCCCCAGCCAGCCGGGCACCATGGGCCTGGGGGTCCCCCTATTATCCCCAACGTCGGGCACGGCGCCCCTCCTTCCCCCGGGCCGGGGTCCCCTCCGTCTCACCCACCGATGGCGCAGAGCTTGCGGTCGCCGAGCCAGACGCCGGTGCGGGGCGGCGGGAGGGCGCGGGCGGCGGGCAGGCCGAGGCGTCCGCAGGCGTCCCGGGCCAGGCGCTCCAGGGCGGCCACGTAGGCGCGCAGGGCCAGGCGGCGTCGGCGGAGGTCCAGCACCGGGTAGGCCACCAGCTGGCCCGGCCCGTGGAAGGTCAGCCGGCCGCCGCGGCCCAGGCGGGTCACCTCCGCGCCCAGCGCCCGAAGCCGCCCGGCCAGGCCCGGCTCCTCCTCCCCGCGCAGCCCCGCCGTGTAGACCGGGCCCCGCGGCTCCCAGACCACCAGCCGCTCCGGCTCCCCGGCTCCCTCCGGGCCCCGCAGCGCCGCCGCCCCCGCCGCCTGCGCCCGCAGCGACGCCCCAGCGAGGCCCGGCCCAGCCGCACCAGCCGCACCGCCCGCATGGCCCGGGAGCCTTTTGCAAGAGCGTTCCCTTCCCCTCCCTTCCTTCTTCTTTCTTTCCTTTCTCTTTTCCCTCCTTCCTCCTCTTCGTTTCCTTTCCTCCTTCCCCTCCCTCCTTCTTCTCTTCCTTCTCCTCCCTCCCATCTCCTTCCTCCCCTTCCTTCCTTCCTTCCTTCCTTCCTTCTTCCTTCTTTCTTTCTCTTTCCTCCTTCCCTTTTCCTTCTTTCCTTTCCTTTCCCTCCTCCTTCTTTCCCTCCCTCCTTCCTTCCTCATCTTTCCTCCCTCCCTCCTCTTCCTTCCTTTTCCTTCCTTTATCTCCTTCCTTCCTCTCTGCTTCCTTGTCCTTTATTCCCCTCCTTCCTTTCTTTCTTTCTTTCTTTCTTTCTCCTCCTCCCTTCCTCTTTCGTTTCACTTTCCTTTCCCTCCCTCCTTCTTTCTTTCCCTCCCTCCCATCTCCTTCCTCCCTTCCTTCCTTCCTTCCTTCCTTCCTCCCATCCCGCCCTCCTCTTCTTTCTTCCCTCCCTCCCTCCCATCTTCCTTCCTTTCCTTTCCTTCCTTTTATCTCCTTCCTTCCTTTCTTTCCTCCCTCCCATTTAATTCCTCCCTTCCCTCCTTCCTTCCCTTCTTTCTTCTTTCTTTCTTTCCCTCCTCTCCCTTCCTTCCCCTTTCGTTTCACTTTCCTTCCTCCTCCCTCCTTCTTTCTTTCCCTCCCTCCCATCTCCTTCCTCCCTTCCTTCCTCCTTTTCCTTCCTTCCTCCCATCCCGCCCTCCCCTCTCTCCTTCCTTCATTTCCTTCCTCCCTCCCTCCCATCTTCCTTCCTTCCTTTTCCTTCCTTTTATCTCCTTCCTTCCTCTCTGCTTCCTCCTGTCCACTTTAATATCACTTCCCTCCCTCCCTCCTTCTTTCTTTCTTTCTTTCTTTCTTTCCCTCCTCTCCCTTCCTTCCCCTTTCGTTTCACTTTCCTTTTCCTCCCTCCTTCTTTCTTTCCCTCCCTCCCATCTCCTTCCTTCCTTCTTTCCTCCTTTTCCTTCCTTCCTCCCATCCCCCTCCCTCTCTCCTTCCCTTCTTTCCACTTTCCCTTCACTTTCCCTTCACTTTCCCTCCCTTCCTCCCATCTTCCTTCCTTCTTTTCCTTCCTTTTATCTCCTTCCTTCCTCTCTGCTTCCTCCTGTCCACTTTAATATCCTCCCTCCTCCCTCCTTCTTTCTTTCTTTCTTTCTTTCTTTCCCTCCTCTCCCTTCCTTCCCCTTTCGTTTCACTTTCCTTTTCCTCCCTCCTTCTTTCTTTCCCTCCCTCCCATCTCCTTCCTCCCTTCCTTCCTCCTTTTCCTTCCTTCCTCCCATCCCGCCCTCCCTCTCTCCTTCCTTTCCCTCCCTCCCTCCCATCTTCCTTCCTTCCTTCTTTTCCTTCCTTTTATCTCCTTCCTTCCTCTCTGCTTCCTCCTGTCCACTTTAATATCACTTCCCCCTCTCCTTCTTTCTTTCTTTCTTTCTTTCTTTCTTTCCTTCCCTCCTCTCCCTTCCTTCCCCTTTCGTTTCACTCCCTTTTCCTCCCTCCTTTCTTTCCCTCCCTCCCATCTCCTTCCTCCTTCCTTCCTCCTTTTCCTTCCTTCCTCCCATCCCGCCCTCCCTCTCTCCTTCCTTCTTTCCCTCTCCCTCCCCTCCCATCTTCCTTCCTTCCTTTTCCTTCCTTTTATCTCCTTCCTTCCTCTCTGCTTCCTCCTGTCCACTTTAATATCACTTCCCTCCCTCCCTCCTTCTTTCTTTCTTTCTTTCTTTCTTTCCCTCCTCTCCCTTCCTTCCCCTTTCGTTTCTTCTTTCCTTTTCCTCCCTCCTTCTTTCTTTCCCTCCCTCCCATCTCCTTCCTTCCTTCTTTCCTCCTTTTCCTTCCTTCCTCCCATCCCGCCCTCCCTCTCTCCTTCCCTTCTTTCCACTTTCCCTTCACTTTCCTTCCTTTCCCTCCCTTCCTCCCATCTTCCTTCCTTCTTTTTCCTTCCTTTTATCTCCTTCCTTCCTCTCTGCTTCCTCCTGTCCACTTTAATATCACTTCCCTCCCTCCCTTCCTTCCTTCTTTCTTTCCCTCCTCTCCCTCCCTCCTTCCTTCCCTTTCGTTTCACTTTCCTTTTCCTCCCTCCTCCTTTCTTTTCCTCCCTCCCATCTCCTTCCTTCCTTCCTCCTTTTCCTTCCTTCCTCCCATCCCGCCCTCCCTCTCTCTTCCCTTCTTTCCACTTTCCCTTCAATTTCCCTTCCCTTTCCCTCCTTCCTCCCATTTCCTTCCTTCCTTTTCCTTCCTTTTATCTCCTTCCTTCCTCTCTGCTTCCTCCTGTCCACTTTAATATCACTTCCCTCCCTCCCTCCTTCTTTCTTTCTTTCTTTCTTTCTTTCTTTCTTTCTTTCTTTCTTTCTTTCTTTCTTTCTTTCTTTCTTTCTTTCCCTCCTCTCCCTTCCTTCCCCTTTCGTTTCACTTTCCTTTTCCTCCCTCCTTCTTTCTTTCCCTCCCTCCCATCTCCTTCCTTCCTTCTTTCCTCCTTTTCCTTCCTTCCTCCCATCCCGCCCTCCCTCTCTCCTCTCTTTCCTCTTTCCCTTCACTTTCCCTTCCCTTTCCCTCCCTTCCTCCCTCCTTCCTTTTCCTTCCTTTTATCTCCTTCCTTCCTCTCTGCTTCCTCCTGTCCACTTTAATATCACTTCCCTCCCTTCCCTCCCTCCCTCCTTCCTTCCCTTCTTTCCTCTTTTACTTCACTTTTACTTTCCTTACCTCCCTCCTTCCATTTTTCTCTTCCTTCTCCCTCCCTCCCTTCTCCTTTCTCCTTTCCTTCCTTCCTTTCCTTATTTATTTATTTATTCTTCATTCATTCATTCATTCATTCATTCATTCATTCATTTATTTTATTTGGTTTGTCAGTTGCTTACAAGATAATAGGTATAAGTGCAAACATAGTTATGAATACATGGATACATATAAGAAAAATAAAAATAAAAAAATAAAAGAAACAATAGGACAAGGATGGTAGGCACATTGGTGCACTTATGCACGCTCCCTACAGACCTCTTAGGAAAGGGGTGAGGTCAATAGTAGACAGTCTAAGGTTAAAGTTTTTGAGGTTTCTTCCTTCCCATTCTTTCTCCTTTTTATCTCCTTCCTTCCTTCCATCCATCTCCTTCCTTCCTCTCTCCTTCCCTCCTTTCCACTTTCATTTCACTTTCCCTCCCTCCCTTCCATCTCCTTCCTCTCTCCCTCCTTCCTTTCCTTCTTCCCACTTTCGTTTTGCTTTCCCTTACCTTCCCTCTCTCTCTTCCTTCCTTCTTTCCTTCTTCTCCCCTTTCCTTCCTTCCCTCTTGCAGAACTCAGCTCAAGGGATCATGAACTTTTTGCTCTTTAAAAGTTTAATTTATCTTCCCTTTGGATGAACAACCTCCGGTCAACACTGTAGAAACACGGCTGTATCCAAATACATAATGCAATGCCCTATTTGTGTTTTTTACGATAATGCAATAAAACAGTATAAATGAGGGAAAGAATCAAAGACTTTTTTTTTGCACAAATGGCAGGTGTAGCAAACCTGGGCCAGGCCACCTCTGAGCTGCCAACTCTTAAACAAGAGTGCAAAATAAGTTGTCGTCAGAGCCGAGAGATGGCAAATGTGTTGACTTTCTCACTTGTTAAAAGGATCATGATGGTGGAACATGCTTCATAAACCACATCAGTCAAGCAAGATGCAAGAATCACCCAGTTCCTATTCTTGCTTAAACCAACTTCTCACATTTTAGCTGCTATCCAAATATATTTAGAACTCCCAAAGTCCCAGAATTCCCCACCATGGCTGACTGGTGAATTCTGGGAGTTGAAGTCCACACCTCTTCAAATTTGCCAAGGCTGAGAAACAATAATCATTAATCACATAATGCAAGCAAAATTTGATTGGGAGGCCTATTGGTATCTTAATGATTGTATTACTTTCTTGTTTGTATGTACGCTGAGTGCTTAAGCACTGGAGACAAATTCCTTGTGTGTCCAATCACACTTGGCCAATAAAGAATTTCTATTCTATTCTTTTTTATTCTTTATTCCAATATTCTATTCTATTCTATTATTCTATAGAATTTCTATTCTATTCTTCTATTCTATATTCTATATTCTATATTCTATTATTCTATTATTCTATTATTCTATTTTCTATTCTTTTCTATTCTATTCTATTCTGTTCTATTCTATTCTATTCTATTCTATTCTATTCTATTCTTCTGTTCTATTATTTTCTTGTCCAATCACACTTGGCCAATAAAGAATTTCTATTCAATTCTATTCTTTATTCCAATATTCTATTCTATTCTATTCTATTCTATTCTATTCTATTCTATTCTATTCTATTCTATTCTTCTGTTCTATTATTTTCTTGTCCAATCACACTTGGCAATAAAGAATTTCTATTCAATTCTATTCTTTATTCCAATATTCTATTCTATTCTATTCTATTCTATTCTATTCTATTCTATTCTATTCTAGTCTAGTCTAATCTAGTCTAGTCTAATCTAGTCTAGTCTAGTCTAGTCTAGTCCAGTCCAGTCCAGTCCAGTCTCTATTTCTGTTCTATTCTATTCTATTCTATTCCAGTCCAGTCCAGTCCAGTCCAGTCCAGTCCAGTCCAGTCCAGTCTCTATTTCTATTCTATTCTATTCTATTCTATTCTATTCTATTCTATTCTATTCTATTCTATTCTATTCTATCCTATCCCATCCCATCCCATCCCATCCCATCCCATCCCAGCTGAAGGCCTCAGTCCCAATTGCACCACGAATTCTGAGCGTGCACCTGTGTAACACACTCACCTTGGCCTGATTCCATTGGGATGCATGCCTTCGGCACTCTCATCTTCCCAGAGGATGCGTGACCGATTTATTTATTTTCAGAGAAGGAAAAACCTATTTTCCCCCTTCTTGGCCTTCCGTGGCAGAGCCCTCAGAGCTGGCAGGAAGTCACGGTGACTTGATAAATCCGCTTCCTTTTGGAAACGTGACAAGGAAGCAGGTTCTGTCTCAGTCATGCTTCGTTTATAGCCGATATCCGGTCTTTATGTCTTAAAAAGGGAGTTTAGCTTCTTTTAGGAATAATACCAGAAGCACATAGGAAGGATTTAATTTATTTAATAGTACATGGGTTGACGGAGGCTAGAATGATATATGCACAATACTGGAAGAAGGAAAGCACACCACCAGAAACAGAGATAATAAGGAAAATTATGGCCTTGCAGAATCGGACAAGTTTACCCTAGAATTAAAAAAACAAAACAAGGGGGAATCTGAGTACTATGAAACGTGGAATAAATTCTATCAGGGGTTGCATAGAAGAACGCAAGGTCGGAACATAAGTAGCTATGACGATTAGATTAATTAGTAAACAATCTTTGAAAGAAGAGGATTGTAAATGGTGAAGTAAAATTTATATACGTATAACAATTGCAATGCCAGAACGGATGCATTGTGTTTATTCTTATAATAAAAATAAAAATAAATAAATAGGGAAAAAAAGAGAGAGAGAGAGACATTCCTGCACGTGGAAATGACCCTGTTTCTCTCTTGCTGCAGAGAGAAATAATTCTAGCATTGCTTTTAAATTAAAATGTCAACCTTTGCTCAAATATTTCTTATTGTTTATTCATATATATGTCGCCAAGACACTCTCCAATATATATATGTCGCCAAGATACTCTCAATCTTACATGGGAAAAGACCCGAACACGCCAAGCCCTGCATTCCTGGACCCGTGAAAATCTATGAAAACAAATACGATATATATATATGTGTATATATATATAGATAGTAGTGGAGGATGGGATGTGGATCTTTGGTTATTGGCTTCTCCCACATAAGATTGGAAGTAAGTCTCATTCATCATCTTCAGGCTTGTGTCTTTCAGCTCTGTGCTTCACTCTGAGAAGCACAGAGCTGAAGACACAAGCCTGAAGATGATGAATGATGTAGATACTTCCAATCTTATGTGGGAGAAAACCCAATAACCAAAGATCCACATACATACATAACATATAACATATATATAATATGTTTTTAAAATCCTTTTAAATAAACGAATAAATCGACTAATCCTTTAGAAATCAATGTGAATCAATATGACTTTAGAAATCGGTATGACTTCCTGCTTGGGCAGGAGGTTAGACTAGATGACCTATGAGGTTCCTTCCAACTCTGATTATCTGTTATCTGAAACTAAGAAAAAAAGGGAGTTTAGCACACAATTCCCAGCCATCTGAAGGGATTCCCATGCGCCTTGTTTGTGGCAGAGTTGTGAAAAGTTGCAGGGGTAATCCTCGACTTACGACCACGAACCTTTCAGCCTATCAATTTGGTTGCTAAGCGATGCAGTTGTTAAGTGAGGTTTTTCTTGTCCCATTTTACGACTTTACTTGCCACGGTGGTTAAATCCAGCCCGGCACATTTAAAAACCAGCTTGCCAACAGAACCACAGAACAACAACAAGGCAACAGTCCTGATTCTGGACATAAGTTGAAACCAGGGTTGGGATTCAAATTTTTTAACAACCGGTTCTGTGGGCGTGGCTTAGTTGGTGGGCATGGCTTGGTGGTCATGGACTGGGTGGACGTGGCTTGGTGGTCATGTTATTGGCTGGGTGTGGCCAACTCAATATCACTCACATTGAGGCACGCATCTCCTCGCCTGGCTTCTCGTGACTGTGGCTTCTCGCAACAGTCGTAAGTGTGAAAAAGGGTCATAAGTCACTTTTTAAAGTGCCATTGTAACTTTGAATGATCCCTCCACACAAGCAAAGTACCAGCAAAGGAGGGGGGAAAAACTCCAGAGAAGTTCCAGAGAGAGGAAGTCTAGTCCTGCCAAGAATGTAATAAGGGTTAATGGAGAGGCAGTTTCTGTAAGCAACACCAGCATGTTTCCTTCCTGCCTTCCTTACAGGATTAGCCCTGTAATTCCTTCTAACAACCAGTTCTCCGAATTGCTTAGAATGGTAACAACTGGTTCTAGTGAATAGGTGCGAACTGGTAGAATCCCACCCCTGGTTGAAACTAACTGTAGTAGACTAACTTTGTCGGCATTGCCGCTCCTTCGATTTAGTCTCGTCTGCTGGGAACTGCCTGGGCAAATCCTGGCATTTATTTGGAGCATCATTTTAACAGAATAACAGATAAATAAATAGAATAACACAAAAATAGAATAAACCTCCCACTATATCATTTCAGACAAATGGTTGTCCCATCTCTTTTTGAAAGCCTTGAGTGATGGAGCACCTTCCCGCTTCTGGTGGCAAGTAGTTTCACTGGTTATATGATGAGCCAGGGCATGACACAAAAATAGCAAAGTCACAAAATTAGAATAAATTCCCTTTAATGCCTCCAACGTGGCCCCCAATGTCCAATTATCCTCGGCTGGAGATCAAACTCTTCCAAAAACAGTCTACAAAGGGCAGAAATGCAGTCCGAACCCAAAGTAAAGATAATTAAAAATAAAAATAAAACCCAACACAAACCACACTGAAGTAATTAACACGGCAGGCCAGGATGATAAATTGCCTGCTTCCAAAGGATAAGGCAACACCCAAAATTGGGAGGACGCCAAAACTCAGATAAGCCTCGACCTAGATAATGCATGCTTTGCTTCCAGCAAGGAGCCGTGTGCAAATGCCCCTCTTATATCCTGTTCTCCCAGCTGCAACTAATGAAAGGAATCAGGGCCCTTTCCTCCCCCGTAAGCCACGTTGCTCCCTTCTCTGTTCCTCCCTGCGTAGCCTAGGATGCAGAGGGGGTGGCCCTGGGTCTTCCTCTGAAGGCCCAGCCGGCCTGTGCCCTGCCCCTCATTTCTTCCACAGCCACGGGAGCCACACTCCCGCTCCCTGTCAGCTGCTCAATCTCCCCCTCAGAGTCAGACTCCAACAAGGGCATTATAGGTTAATTGTTCTAACTGTGAAGAAATTTCTCCTGATTTCCAGGTTGCTTCTCTCCTTGATTAATTACCATCCATTGCTTCTTGTCCTGCCTTCATGTGCTTTGGACAATAATTTGACCCCCTCTTCTTTGGGGATAGCCCCTCAGATATTGGAAGGCTGCTATCATGTCCCCCTGAGTCCTACTTTTCACTAACACTGGACATCCCCAATTCCAGCAACCATTTTCTTTCTCCACCTTGACTTCCTGTTGCTGATTTTTTTTTTTAAGTGGCAGGCTGTTCTGTGGAACAAGTCAGTCCACCATAAAACAGGGAATCAGCCGAAAAGGTGCACGGAAGAGGATCATTTAGATTTTTGCATTGCTTTAATTGCTGGGTTGTGACGTGCTTGAAGCAGGGATGGGCTTTAAGGTTTATGGTCTCCAACCCTTTCGCCAAGTTTCCCACTGGCATCTCATGACCTGCCCATTTGAAGGTGGGTGGGGGCACAGTCTTTGGGGCGAGGCTGCGGGGTTAAACCCGGTTGGCTTCTGGAGATCTCTCATGCCAATCCCACCTATTATTATTTTTTTGTGACGACGGATTAACAGAGTTGGAAGGGACCTTAGAGGTCATCTAGTCCAGGGGTCGCCAACCTTTTGGACCTCAAGGACCAACAAACTCATAATTTTAAATCCCATGGGCCAAAGACCCTGGGAAAATCCCCCAAAAAGTCTACAGGAAAATCCCCCACCCTGTTTTCCTACCGATCGATCGTTCTTTATTTGGGATCGCAGGATCCGGTCTCCAGCTCCGTTCTCAGGGGGAGAGAGAGAAAGAGAGAGAGAGAGGAGAGACTTTGGGCTTCATGCAAGGAAAGCAGCAGAAGCCGCAGAAGTCTTTCTTTCTCTCCCCCAAACTCTGCCAGAAATGAGCCTCTTGGAGCAGGAGGCCTTACAGGATCCCAAAGACTCATTTCTGGTGGAGTTTGGGGGAGAGAAAGAAAGTGCAGCCAAAATGGGCTAAAGCACAATTGTCTCACTTAGCAATGGAAATGTTGCACTCCGTTGTGGCTATAAGTCGAGGACTAGCCATAATGTACTTGCCTACGCCTTCAGTCTGGGGATGGCAGGGCAGGTTCTCAACGATCTTGTAGATAAAGCCTAAATTTATTTTATTTCTTTATGGCTCAGATTTATATCCTAGTTTTCCAAGGCATTCAGCAGATAACACAAGGACACACAGTGACGTCTCCAATGTACACGTAGGTGACTGAACTAGACTGCGCTGTTTCTCTGCATCACACAGTATAGGTGGGTGTATGCATAATTTTGTATTTATTTATTTATTTTGTCATGTTTAGGGTATATTGGGGGGGGTGAGCTTTTGGGAACTTCATGCAATGAAATTTCATTTTAATGTATGCCGATTAGTATGCATTCAAAGTGACCATAAAGTTATTATTCCCTTCCCTTCTATTCTATTCTATTCTATTCTATTCTATTCTATTCTATTCTTCATTCTATTCTATTCTTTATTCTATTATATTATTCATTCCATTCTATTCTGTTATTCAACCTATTCTTTATTCTATTCTTCATTCTCTTCTATTGTTTATTCCATTTTATTCTTTATTCTATTATATTCTATTTTATTCCATTCCATTCTATTCTTTTCCATTCTATTCTATTCTTCATTCTATTCTATTTTCTATTCTATTCTCCATTCTATTCTTCATTCTATTCTGTTCTGTTCTTTCTCTTCCGTTCTGCTCATTCATTCGTTCATTCATTCTGTCATGTTCATGTAGAGTCTATTAGGGGTGGAGTATCTTTTGAGAGCTGCATGCCACGAAATTTCATTTTAATGTACACCGATGAGCGTACATTTAAAGTGACCATTGTTATTCTAAGTTATTCTAAGTCCAAACGAGGGCAGAGAATCGAAGAAAAACACCGGAAGTGTTTGTGTTCTGGGTTGTATCACTTCCCTCCAGCTGTTGGCAGGGGGAATTCCAGAGGTTTTTTGTTTTTTTTTTGCACCCTGGTTCACAAATTCTGCAAATCCTGACGCAAACCAAGGCTTCCTGCTCCAGCTAATAATAATTTGGGGTCAGAAGGAAGCAAGCGAAGTCCATCCCAACTGGTTTTTGTAAATAAGGACATTCGGTATTTCACCCAGAGTTGGAAGGGACTTTGGAGGTCATCTAGTCCAATCCCCTGCTCAAGCAGGAGAACCCTATATAGGTAGTCCTTGAGTTACGACCACAACTGAGCCCAAAATTTTGGTCGGTAAGCGAGATATTTTGTTCAGTGGGGTTTGCCCCATTTTTCAGCCTTGACACCGTTGTTAAGTGAATCACTTCAGTTGTTAAGTTACATGTGATTGTTAAGTGAATCCTCCTTCCTCCTTGACTTTGGCCATCAGATGGTCGCAAAAGGTGATCACGTGATCCGACGACACCACAACTGTCATAAATATGAGTCAGTTGCCAAACGTCTGAATTTGGATCCCTGGGGATGCCGCGTCGGTCCTAACTGTGAAAAACTGTGGAGAGCAGGGAAAAAAAGTCCCTTTTGTCAGTCCAGTTGTAATGTTGAACAGTCACTAAATGAACTGTTGTAAGTGGAGGACTGTGTGTCATAATTTGTCCGGTGGGACCTAGCCTTTCCCAGGATAACATTAGAATTAGAATAACAGAGTTGGAAGGGACCTTGGAGGTCTTCTAGTCCAACCCCATACTCAGGCAGGAAACCTTGTATACCATTAACCGTTAGGATACAGCAACAAGGTTACAGTCATAGATGGGAGGAGATGGGTGAAAGGATGGGAGGATTAATAGGAATAGAATAGAATAGAATAGAATAGAATAGAATAGAATAGAATAGAATAGAATAGAATAGAATAGAATAGAATAGAAAATATGGAATGAAGGATAGGATAGGATAGGATGGATTGGAATGAATAGGATAGGATAGAAAATATGGGATGGAGTGAAGGATAGGATAGGATAGGATAGGATAGGATAGGATAGCATAGCATAGCATAGCATAGCATAGCATAGGATGGAATGGAATGGAATGGAATGAAGAATAGAATAGAATAAAGAATAGAATAGAATAGAATAGAATAGAATAGAATAGAATAGAATAGAATAGAATAGAATAGAATAGAAAATATGGAATGAAGGATAGGGTAGGATAGGATGGATTGGAATGAATAGGATAGTATAGAAAATATGGAATGGAGTGAAGGATAGGATAGGATAGGATAGGATAGCATAGCATAGCATAGAATGGAATGGAATGGAATGAAGAATAGGATAGGATAGGATAGAATAGGATAGGATAGGATAGAAAATATGGAATGGAATAAAGACTAAGATAGGATAGGATGGGATGGAATGGAATGAAGAATAGAATAGCATAAAGAATAGAATAGAAATAAGAATTGGGAATAGAGAATAGAATAGAATAGAATAGAATAGAATAGAATAGAATTCTTTATTGGCCAAGTGTGATTGGACACACAAGGAATTTGTCTTTGGTGCAAATGCTCTCAGTGCACATAAAAGAAAAGATACATTTGTCAAGAGTCAAGAATCATCAGGTGCAACATTTAATGATAGTTGTAAGGTACAAATAAGCAATCAAATCATACTAGGAAAGAGTCAATAATAGTAATAGTAGAGATTGGGCAGCCATTTGTCTGAAATGGTAGAGCTGCCTTGAGCAGGGGGGTTGGACTAGAAGACCTCTGAGGTCCCTTCCAACTATTTCAGACAAATGGTTATCCAATCTCTTCTTTAAAAACTCCAGGCAAATATAAATGCACCTCTCAAAATAGCCTTTTCCAGGATGGAAGGCAAACACCCCCTTTCCTCCCCAAAAGCTGGCACCTTCCAGCTGTGTCAGCAGAAACAACAACAACCAAAAACGTCAAGAGCGGCGTAACCCGCACGCAAGGCCCAAAGTGCCAGACGTAAAACGGGCAGGAAATTGGCCCCAAAATTTGCAAAAACAGGAAACATCCGGAGGAAACCCAAAAGATGCACAAAGGGGCTGCAGAGAAGGAAGGGGAAAAGGGAGAAAAGGTTCAGATTTCCTAGATTTTTGCATTGG
Organism: Notechis scutatus; assembly: GCF_049901735.1. NCBI lineage: Eukaryota > Metazoa > Chordata > Lepidosauria > Squamata > Elapidae > Notechis > Notechis scutatus. Next base: position 1,692,135 of record NC_142013.1, on the reverse strand, counting down.
AGGGTGTCTTTGTGTGTGTGTTTGTTTGTGTGTTTGTGTGTGTGTGTGTGTGTAAAGCCATTTGGAATGCATGGAAATAAATAAGAAGTGGGGGATGGAGAATAATAGGCTGGAGATGGAAAGGAGAAGTCCATTTTTTTAAAAAAATAATCCCTCTATACCCGTGGAACACTAAACTACACAGACTATAAATACCCCAAATGTTTGTTTTAGAGATATATACATATATAAAGTGTCAATATATTCCTTTTTTCTTTTTACCTGAATTAGTGACCTATAAAGATGATAGTTTTGTTTATTAACATTAAGAATTGTCGGGTTTCCGGTTCTGTCGGCTGCGTAGGGATTCGCGGCTGCGCGATCCCTGCCGCGCTAACCGTTTTGGGGCTCCGACCGGACGGAGTGCGGAGCAAGGCTGCCCTGCAGGGTAGCTGAAGGTAAGGGGATCCGGAGGAAGGGTTTGGGGTGTTGCAGACCCCCTCCCTGGCCGGGCAGAACCCCTGTTACCAGGACGGTGCAGCGGCGGTCCGCAATGGCCGCCACAAAGAGTTGACAGCCGAGGCAAGTATGCAGCAGGAGGAAGAAGAAAGTTATTGAAAGTGAAAGTTCTTCTTGGTCGACCCAGGGCTTTGAGATTTATCTAATTTAATTCCTGGAAAAGATGGTTTTCTGATGATTTCTTCCACAAGAGAAAAAAAAAAAGCGGCTATTTTGAGGTGCTGAAGGAAAGTTTACTCTCCCTCCCGACGGAATTAAGCCGGAAGGAGAGGATAAAGAAAATATATAAATTTGGATCTTGTTGGAGGAGATGCCTTGAAGACTTGAGGACAGAAATACAATCTTAATAAGGCTTTAAAATATAGACTTGGATTCTTTTTTTTTTATTTGTTTGATACCACCCTGGAAGAGGAAGGGGGAATTTTGGCTTGCTTGGATTTATTGAGGATTGTGGATTTTGGGATTGTTTTGCCTTTCTCTCGAATATTTGGTTGGTGTAAGAAGAAAGAGGAATAAAGAAAAAGAAAAGATTTATTTATAATGGCTTTCCTTTTTGAAGACCTGAGGGATGAATATGAGCAAACAAAAGCAGCCTGCAAAGATGGCATGGAAAAAGCTTTTCTATTTCTAGAAATGGCGCTGGTCAATTACCAACAGACAATGGAACAGATGGAAACGGAAGAAGAACAACAAGGAAGAGAGCGAAGACGCCATCTTCATTGAATCCCAAAACTTATCTAAGGAAGAAGGAAGGAAGAGAACAAGGAAAATGAAGGACTTAAGATCTAAAAAAACATTTGAGAAAGAGAAAATATGATGCAAAGTAAATATAATGATAACAAACAAGAGAAAAAGGGAACACAACAGAGAAGGGATCCCAGCAAGGCAGAGGTTAGAAGAAGAAGGGGGCTAGGAAGATTTGGTGGGGAAGAAAGAAAGGGAAAGGCGGAGAAAAGCCTCAAAGCTTTAAAATTGGATGGGAGAAGAGGGATTTTTTTTAGAGACAAAGGATGAAATATAATTTTCTGTAAGAAAGATTCTGCTAAGGTACAGAAGATGGTATTGTAACATTTATATTTGAAATAGTAAATTAGAATGGTTTAAGATTTAATAAGAAATTAAAATGTTGAAGTTTTTAATAATGATTGATTTTTAAAATGTAATAAAATATCGAAGGAAAGGAGGATACAATGTATTTAAACATTTTTGGTGGATAGAATGTACCAAGCAGAACCAAATTGGGTATTTGTTATGCTGAATGTTAATTTTACTAACTTAGGGGAGGATAGAAAGGCATCATACTCTGATTAGTGATTTCAGGAGAAATTTTTTTTTATTATAAGAAGAGATAGAGGGATAAATGAATGGGCAAAAGATACAAATTTAATGATTTAATTAAGATGGATTAAATAAGATAGAAATGTGAAGAGTGATATGTGCTATTATTTTAGCCCATGCAAAGAGAGGTAACTGGGGCCAAGGTACTTTACTAAAAGATTTTTTTTTGTTTGTTTGTGTTTGTTTGTGTTTTATGAGAATATTGGGGGAAATTATTGTGAAAGACAGGGAAAGATTTAATATGTAATGATTTGTTTGTTGTTGAAACTTTTAATAAAACTTGTTTTAAAAAAAAAAAAATTGTGAATTAATATAGTTAATATGTTTAAAAACTGTCAAATTCTCTCTCTCTCTCTCTCTCTCTCTCTCTCTCTCTCTCTCTCTCTCTGTATATCTATATCTATATCTATATCTATATCTATATCTATCTATCTATCTATCTATCTATCTATCTATCTATCTATCTATCTATCTATCTATCTATCTATCTATCTATCTATCTATATATGTTTTCTTAAGTTTTCGCGGGTACTTACATGTATGGTATTCGGCTTTGTTCGGGTATTTTCCCACGTCATTGTAGTTGTGCTTTTAAAGTTGTAGCAACGTTTTGGCAGAATCTCATCTGCCATCATCAGGCTTCTGTATTGTGTCCGTCTGGAAGTACCCGTAAATACATGTAAGTACCCGCGAAAACTTAAGAAAACACACATATATATATATGGTATTTAGTGTACTGCCAAGAAAATGATATTGAAAGATGTCGATATAATTTCTATTACGGAAACTCTATTATAGAAAATATTTGTAAATACTTTTAACATTCTGTTTTTGTAAACTTTTTAATATCTTGAACTTTAATAAAGTATTTTTTAAACTGAAAAAAAGGAAAGGAGAAGTCCATTTTTTAAAAAAATAATGCAATTTTGAAAAAAAAAAAAGGAGGAAAAAAAAACCCCCATCTAAGCCAGCTTTCTCTGATCAGCAAAAGCCTAGAGGGACCCTGGATATCTGGGGCCTGCAGGCGATCCTCGACTTATGAACCCAACGGAGCTCGAAACAAAGATCTCGCTCATCAACGGACAGTTTGGGCTCCATCGGGGTCGTAAGACGAGGACGACTTCTAACCGCCTTTCCCAGCCGCCTGCAAATCCCATCATCCTCTGCGCCAGGTTGACGATACGTAAAGAACTCAAGCACCTTTTCCCCGCCCACCGGGCCCGAGATGGAGAGGCATGGGCTCGAGGCCAGAGCGCATGCGCCTTTGCTGCGGCGGCGGTTGTTGAAGGAAAATTGTCCCTGCGCGGCCGCCGTGAGCTTCGCCGGAACTGTCTCCGCTCGGCCGCCGTAGCGAGCGCGCGCGAAAGCAGGGAATCGCGGCCTAGCGTTGCCATGGCGGCGGCGGTGGAGGGTCGCGGAGGGGAAGGGTCGCTGTGGGGCTCTCGGGGCCCGGGTCGACCCGTCATGGAGGACGAGCTTTACCTGGAGAACATCGACGAGTTCGTCACGGACCAGAACCGAGTCGTAAGTGCGAAATCTGTGGGGAGCGGGGGGTTGGAGGTGTCAGTAAAAAAGCTTTATTGTTATAAATAAAATAAAATAAATAAAAAGCTTCATTATTGAAACGCAATTAGTTGCTTTTCTCAGGCGCTGCGGCCCCTTTTAGGCCCCAGACTCCAATTCAGCGTCGTTCTCCCAACGTGCTCTACTCCAACTCCCATCATCCGCAGCGGGTGATAGGGGTTGTAGTAGTAGGCCGAGGGTCTCTTGACCAAGAAAGAGGGATTCGAAGGGGCGACTCCTGAAACTCCGGGGGAGCCTTATTGCTGCTGCTCTACCAGGGGCTACAAGTATCCCATAATATTCTTGGCCTTTTTAGCCTCCGTGCCCCCCCAAGACTCAAGAGGGGGGGTTTCCCTCCCTCCCCATACACACGCATTTTTTGGGGGGGGGGCTGAGTTTTCCAATGGCAGGTCTGGTTACGGATCTCTCCTCATTTGGAGAGGGGGCTATTGTGCCTCCCCCCCCTCCATCCAGAGAAGCCCTGAACTCTGGACTCCCCTCTTGCATTAAGGAAAATAATGATAAGTGGTGATAAATGCATTTGTGTGTGTGTGTGTAGTAAATGAAAAAAAAAAAGAATGTGATGACCTCTAGAAAATAAGCGCATAAACTATATATGTCTACATACACAGACTAATTAATATATATATATATATATATATATATATATATATATATATATATATATATATATATATATATGTATGTATGTATGTATGTATGTATGTATGTATGTATGTATGTATGTATGTATGTATGTATGTTTTCTTAAGTTTTCGCGGGTACTTACATGTATTCAGCTTTTACTGTAAAAGTCTGACTCACAGACAAACACAATACAGAAGCCTGATGATGGCAGATGAGATAAAGTTGCTACAACTTTAAAAGCACATCTATAATGACGTGGGAAAATACCCGAACAAAGCTGAATAACATACATGTAAGTACTTGTGAAAACTTAACAATATATATATATATATATATATATATATATATATATATATGTATGTATGTATGTATGTATGTATGTATGTATGTATGTATGTATGTATGTATGTATGTGTACATATATATATATATATATATATATATATATATATATATATATATATATATATATATATATATATATATATATATATATATATGTTTTCTGAGGTTCTCGCGGTATTTGTATGTGGATCTTTGGTTATTCGGGTTCTCTCCCGCGTAAGATTCAAAGTATCTGAGGCAACGCTTTCGGCGAGGTCCCACTCGCCATCTTCAGGCTGCTTTCGGCTTAGTGCCAGTGCAAGCAGTGTGTGACCGGAGCTGCCATCTCTCTCTATATACAAGTGGTGGGGGGATGGTGTGCTGGGCTGGTTGGCTGTGCTGCAGCCTCTTGATTGGTTGATGGAGTTGATGTTGGTATAATGGGCTGTGTAATGGCCTTTTGTTGTAGGAATATCCTGGATCTTGTGCTGTCATCTCCTGGAGGTGGGAGCCTCTTGTGTTTTAACGGCTTGGGTAATGGGTTGTGTGATGGGCTTGTGAGTTCTTTTTGTTTTGGTATCCTGGGTCTTGCGTTGTAATCTCCTGGGTCGTTTGTGTTTTGATCTCTTTTCGATTAGCCTCCTGTGTAGTAACAGCTTGGGTAATGGGTTGTGTGATGACCTTGTGAGATTTATTGCTGTGGTATCCTTGGTCTTGTGCTGTGATATCTGGGTCATTTGCTGTGTTGTGACTTCTTGAGTTCTTGAGGTGTAATTTCTTGAGTTTTCTGATGTGATGTCCTGAGCGGGTGGCTGTGATGTAGCATTTTGGGTTTTTAATATGGCTTTGAGTTTGGGGTCTGGGTCTGTGTTCGTTTGGCTTGAGTTCGTGAGTGGGTGCCACATCTTCATGGTGGGGGTCAGTTCGCTGTGTATGGTTCAGAGGAGTTTGAAGTGGGTAGTGATGCAGCTGCAGTGATAGAAAACGCCCACACAGCATGAATAAAAGAGATGACACCTCCGCTTACCAGCCATTTGGAAACCCGCCTCATGAACAGACGAGTACCCAACATGATAAATGACACCAGACCCACACCCATGAGGGCCACACAAGATGCCACCACCACACGTCCACGTAAAAATCAGACTCACACCCACACAGAAGATGAGACACGACCACAGACCAGAAGCCGCACTGCAGCTGCATCACTACCCACTTCAAACTCCTCTGAACCATACATGAAGCGAACTGACCCCCACCATGAAGATGTGGCACGACCACGAACTCAAGCCAAACGAACACAGACCCAGACCCCAAACTCAAAGCCATATTAAAACCCAAAATGCTACATCACAGCCACCCGCTCAGGACATCACATCAGAAAACTCAAGAAATTACACCTCAAGAACTCAAGAAGTCACAACACAGCAAATGACCCAGGATATCACAGCACAAGACCAAGGATACCACAGCAATAAATCTCACAAGGTCATCACACAACCCATTACCCAAGCTGTTACTACACAGGAGGCTAATCGAAAGAGATCAAAACACAAACGACCCAGGAGATTACAACACAAGACCCAGGATACCAAAACAAAAGAACTCACAAGCCCATCACACAACCCATTACCCAAGCCGTTAAAACACAAGAGGCTAACGACCCAGGAGATGACAGCACAAGATCCAGGATATCTCTACAACAAAAGGCCATTACACAGCCCATTATACCAACATCAACTCCATCAACCAATCAAGAGGCTGCAGCACAGCCAACCAGCCCAGCACACCATCCCCACCACTTGTATATAGAGAGATGGCAGCTCCGGTCACACACTGCTTGCACTGGCACTAAGCCGAAAGCACCAGCCTGAAGATGGCGAGTGGGACCTCGCCCGAAACGCGTGCTTCTAGATACTTTGAATCTTACGCGGGAGAGAACCCGAATAACCAAAGATCCATATATATATATATATATATATATATATATATATATATATATATATATATATATATATATATATATATATATATATATATATATATATATACACATACATGTATGTGTGTGTATATATGTATATGTACATATATGTGAATTTCGTTGTATGTATACTGTGTATATACGTACAATGACAAAGAATTCAATTCAATGTGTGTGTGTATATATATGTGTATGTATGTATTTACACTATGTGTATACGTGTGTAAATACATAGTATGTGTACTTCTCTATATGTAGTGTGTGTGTGGATATCAATTATCTATCTATCTAATCTAATCTAATCTAATCTATATGGTATTCAGCTTTGTTCGGGTATTTTCCCACGTCATTATAGTTGTGCTTTTAAAGTTGTAACAACGTTTCGGCAGAATCTCATCTGCCATCATCAATCAGGCTTCTGTATAGTGTTCGTTGAACACTATACTATACTATACTATACAGAAGCCTGATGATGGCAGATGAGATTCTGCCAAAATGTTGCAGCAACTTTAAAAGCACAACTCATAATGATGTGAGAAAATACCCGAACAAAGCTGAATGCCATACATGTAAGTACCCGCAAAACTTAAGAAAACAAATATCTATATCCATCCATCCATCCATCCATCATCTATCTATCTATCTATCTATCTATCTATCTATCTATCTATCTATCTATCTATCTATCTATCTATCTATCTAATCTCTATAGTTCTGGAGAGATCATCACATTCTTGATTTACAGTCTCTTTCTCTCTCTGTAAATAAAAAATGTTATCTCTCCAGAATAAATATATAAACTGTACACACACACACACACACACACACACACACAGAGAGAGAGAGAGAGAGAAACACATACTATATACTTACACAGGCACACACAGGCACCCCTATAGACATAGAGCGAGAGACTGTCTAAATGAGAAAAGAATGGGATGACCTATCCAGAACAATAAATCATCCAAACAACAATTGGGGCTGCCTCCTATTGTATAATAATTTTATTAATGCCTGCATAATTGCATGCCAAGCCCCACTCAAACGATTTTCTCAAGCTCCCAAAAGTCAGCTGTGAGGTAGCTTTTTTGAAGAATTGCATTGTGAAGAACAATACATGCAGCCACAATTAACCCTGTAGAGGTGTCGGTTCTGTCTTCAAGCAGAGGCTGGAGAGGTCAGCCTCAGTGGACTCCAGGACACTTCCCAACTCCAGGATGATTGTAGTAGTGGAGGTTCAGTTTGTGGTGGTATTTTTGTTACAATAATGACATGCGTTCCTTTGCAGGTGACATATAAATGGCTGAGCTTCACCTTGGGAGTTCATGTGAATCAAGCAAAACAGTAAGTATTGATCTCTCTTGTCTGTACTTAGTCGTCCAGATTCAAAAGGGAGCACATCTCTAATCCTCAGGTAGTCCTCATGACCACAGTTGAGCCCAAAATTTCTGTTGCTAAGTGACACTATTGTGAAGTGAATTTTGCCCAGTTTACAATCTTTCTTGCTATAGCTGTTAAGTTAGTCATACAGTTGTTAAGTGAACCTGGCTTCCCCACTGACTTTGCTTGTAACAACCACAATCTAGACCAGTGGTTGCCAACCAGTGGGCCGGGGACCACTGGTGGTTCGTGAGAAAATTTTGGTGGTCCACAGAGAAATGTCACCCCCCCCAAAGCAATTAATCCAGGCTGTGCAGGAACACAAGGCTGCGCCGCCCACATGGCCCGCGGGAACACAAGGCTTGCATTGCTTGCTATTGCAAAGAACATGAGGTAGTGAGAGGAGGGGGGAAAGGGCGGAGGGGGGGAACATGCCTCACTCACCCCACGCGCCTGGCCTGGCCACCGGGCTGCTTTCCGCTTCTTTCTTCTGCCTTTGGCTGCATGCAAGGAAAGTAGCAAAAGTTTTTCTTTCGCTCCCCCAAACTCCACTAGAACTGAGTCTTTGGGACCCTGCAAGGCCTCCTGCTCCAAGAGGCTGTGCCAGCAAAGACTCATTTCTGGCAGAGTTTGGGGGAGAGAAAGAAAGACTTCTGCGGCTTCTGCTGCTTTCCTTGCATGAAGCCAAAAGTCTCTCCCCCCCACTTGTGAATGGAGCTGGAGACGGTATCCTGCGATCCCAAATAAAGAATGATCTATCGGTAAGAAAACAGGATGGGGAATTTTCCTGCAGACTTTTTTGGGATTTTCCCAAGGCCTCTGATCCGTGGGATTTAAAATTATGAGTTTGGTGGTCCCTGAGGTCCAAAATATTGGCGATCTCTGATGTAGACTACCATCACTGAACAGCAAAGCGATGTTTGGCTTAAAGATCGCTTCATTTAGTGATGGAAATTCCAGGACTACATGTAAACAAACTTTATTACATGTCCATCTTAATTTGGGACCATCTTTGGAACATGCCTTTGGGGCAGGGATCTTACCCTCAAAGAGAGGGACCGGCCCAAAGTCACCCAGCTGGCTTTCATGGCTAAGGCAAGACTTGACCTCACTGTCTCCTTGGCCTAAAGTCACCTAGCTGGCTTTCATGGCTTAGAGCAGGACTTGAACTCACCGTCTGCTGCTTTCTAGCTTGGTGCTTTAACCCCTAGACCAACCCACTTTTAATTTTAGCTGTTTAATCTTGAGCTGCACAGCATACTTTGGATGACATATGCTCTTGTTTAATTTCTCGGGACAGTTATTGAAAATTTCAAAACATTAATTGTCTGTCTTAATCTCGGCCTTTGCCCTCTTTTTTTACAGAATGTTATATGACTACATAGAAAGGAAACGAAAGGAGAACGCGGGAGCCCAGTTGCATGTCACCTATTTACTGGCAGGGAACCTTGTTCAGAATGGGCACACCGTAAGTCAGAAAGGGGCTTTCTCTTGCATTGGACATTTTGAATTTAAATTTAGTAGCCGGAGTGAAACCTGGTCATTATATCAGGCTTCCAGCAAACCTCCATTCCAATCAATAACTCTGAGACAAACACATCTCAAAAGTACCTTTATTAGGATAGTAAAACTGGCACATCTGTGGAATCCTGAATGAAAGTTTTCGAACTTCCTACAATATCTCAAAACTACATCCCCCCCTTGGCCATCATCACATCACATGGCCTAATCACGATCTGTCCAAAAGTAAGATCCTTATTTCATCCTGTACTTAATGACCTTGAACTAACAAAAACAATTTGTCTACTTAGAGCTGCTCAGTTGAATCCACCGCCACCCTCCCACTCACTCAGGCTTGTGGCAGGGTGGAAGCATCGAATCTCAGTGTGGCTTCCCAAGCGGACACATTGCAGGCTTAAATCGTTCCCCTCAAGATGAGTTCTACCGCTGTCCAGAAAACATGGACAATGCAGATTGTATATGTTAATAATCAATCTTGATCTATTGGGCGATAACAAATATTTGTTGAAGTAATAAGCTTTTTTTTCTTTCTAGTACCATAAGGTTGCAGTAGTGAGAGAAGACAAATTAGAAGGTAAGTTTGTACACAACTTCAAAATCATTTCTGAAAAATATGATGTGTGTGTGTGTGCGTGCACACACACACACACACACACACTAAGGGGGCGCGGTGGCTCAGTGGCTAAGACGCAGAGCTTGTCGATCAGAAAGTTTGTTGGTTTGAATCCCCAGTGCCACATAACAGAGTGAGCTCCCATTCCTTTCCCCAGCTTCTGCCAACCTAGCAGTTCGAAAGCATGTAAAAAATGCAAGTAGAAAAATAGGGACCACCTTTGGTGGGAAGGGAACAGCGTTCCGTGCGCCTTTGAAGGCGTTTAATCATGCTGGCCACATGACCACGGAGACGTCTTCGGACGGCGCTGGCTCTTCTTTGGCTTTGTAATGGAGATGAGCAGCGCCCCTTAAAGCTGGAAACAACTAGCACATGTGTGCAAGGGAAACCTTTACACATACATACATACATACATACATACATACATACATACATACTATTCTAAAAATACGAGTTCCAGGTTTACTTGTAAGAGAAGAAACAGACACCTTGTGATCTCCGGAACTAAAATTATATTTATTATACTTATTAAGCTTTCGTCAGCCTCTGCTGACATCATCAGAGTGTTAAACTACCATTACAGAGATCCATCCATGTAATGGTAGTTTAATACTCTGATGATGTCAGCAGAGGCTGATGAAAGCTTAGTAAGTATAATAAATATAATTTTAGTTCCGGAGATCGCAGGATGTCCGTTTCTTTAGATACATGCATGCGTGCGTGCGTACATACATACATACATACATACATATCCCACCACAGCAAGAATGTGAGGTGGGCTGGGCTGAGAGAGAGAGACCGGCCCAGTTTACACCACTTGCTTTGAGAAAATCTTCCTCTTCTTTAAGCGGCTTCTGCCTCCTTTCCAGCCATGAAGTCCAAGTTCTCCACGTTGGCCAGCGTGCACGTCTACAGCATCCAGAAAGCCCAGCTCAGGGACAGCAGCCCCCTTTTCAACACCGACTACGACATCCTCAAGGCGAATCTCGAGAACTGCGGCAAGTGAGTGGGAATCGTGGCAAGGCGGCCATCGGTTTCATGGCGGACGCTCCTCTGAGCTACGCATCGCAAGCTGCCAGCCTGAAATCAGTAACATGGGGGGAGGGGGGGGAGGGAAGGAACTTACAGGAATCGAACCCAAGACGTACCGTCCCATGGGAAGCACTAGCCGCCAGCGAGCGCACAAAGAGAGGGCTTTTGAACCATTTGTTAACGCCTGATTGGACCTTGTCTGATAACCACGTGGGATTGTCCAGGACCAAAGGAAAGTTAATTTATCTTTTGCACTCAGAAATCTCTGAGACAGCTTTGCCTCTTCTGCAACCACTTTGGCTTTACTTAAAAGTACAGGTAGTCCTTGACTTACAACCACAATTTTCAGTTGCTAAGTGAAACTGCTGGTGACCTTCTACCGCTGCACCATAGAGAGCATTTTAACTTACTGCACACCTCTGTAGGGTTTGCCAATTGCACAGGGGCAGATAGGACAGCACTCCGGAGGGTTAACGTCATTGCCCAGAGGATCCTGGGTTGCCCTCTTCCCTCTTTGGAAGAGCTTTATAACTCCTGCTGCCTTAAGAGAGTTCAAAACATTCTCAAAGATCCATCTCATCCTGGGCACCCCCTTTTTTTGGAACTATTACCATCTGGCAGACGGTACAGGAGAATAATAAAAACAAGGGCAAACAGGCTGCAAAACAGCTTCTACCCCAGGGCAGAAACTCTGTTGAATTCTACTGTATAGTGCAGTGTTGGTGGTTTTCCATTCAATGTGTGGAGGGTGAAGGATGTGTGTTTGTGTTTATTTTCATGGTCATGATGTGCACTGAAGATGGTGTTTGATTTCATTGTACGAGGTGCAAGGGCAATAAAGGAAACTAAACGAAGCGAAACTAAATGTGTTTTTAAGTGGATTTTACCCATTTTACGAACTTTCTTGCCACCGTGGAGTGGATCACTGCCGTTGTTAAGTCGATCACATGGTTGTGAAGTGAATCTGGCTTCCCTCATTGACTTGGCTTGCCAGAAGGTCGCCAAAGGGGATCATGTGAGCCCTGGGGGCCACTGCGTCCGTCGGAAATATGAGTCAGTTGCCAAAGTATCTGAATTTGGATCGTGGGGATGCTGCAACGGTTGTAAGTGCGACCAAACCGCCTTAAGTCACATTTTTCAGTATTGTTGTAACTTTGGTCACTAAATGAACTGTGGTAAGTTGAGGACCACCTTTTGGCTAATCATGGGCCAGGAGTCTCCCTTTAATAATTGACCCACGTTGGGACAATCGACAAACGGATCTGAGCGAGCCGGGCAGGACTTTGCTGAACTGTAAAAGTGTTTCCAGATCTTTGACAATTTTACTTAACAATTTCCTCACTCAACAACATAACATTTTTGGGGCTCGACTGCGGTCGTAAGTTGAGGACTGCCTGTAATTTAGTTCCACTGCCAGCTGAACGTGCTTGTTCTGTTCCTAGATTCAGCGCCATTTGCTGCCCTGCCGCCGTCACCAGGCCTGTTGCCGAAGGCTCCCCGGCTGAGACCCCCGCCCAGCCGCCCCCTCCACAAGTGTGCCCCCGCACTCAATGGCCATGCTCCAGGCATGCCTTCCAAGCAGCCCGCCCAGCCGATGAAAGGCATTATGGGAATGTTTGCGGCCAAAGCAACCTCCAAATCCAAGAACGCCCACAAGGAAGTGAAACCGGAGACCAAAGAGACGCCCCCCGGTGTAAGTGTTCATGCTTAAAAATACCTGGTCGGGGGGAAGAGCCAGGGAGGGCTGGGGAATTCTGGGAGTTGAAGTTCACACATGTTCAAGTCGCCCCGCCGTTGAAAAACCTTCACCTAGAGCAGGGATCGGCAACCTTAAACAGTCAAAGCCGCAAAGGTCCTAAATAGAAGCCACCCTGTTCAACTCTGGAGTCAGCCGGAAGTCCAGTTCCCCCCACCATAGAGTCTCCTCCTAGAATAGTGTCCTTTTTTCTCTAGTGACCGGAAGTCCAGTCTGCCCCGCTCCCCCAAAAACCACCATAGAGTCCCCTTCTAGCACGACATTCTTTTTCCTCTGCTGACCCCAAAAACAAAGTTGGGGTCCCACCACAGTTGTCCAAAAACAGATTAAATCCATAATGATCTTACACAAGAGTTTCTAAACCTGGCAACTTTTAAGTCTTGTGGACTTCAACTCCCAGAAGTCCTCATCTGGCCAAGGTGTCCATGTTAGCTGAGGAATTCTGGGAGTTGAAGTCCACAAGTCTTAAAAGATGCCAGGGTTGGAGAACCCTATTCCAAGCTGGAAGAAAGTTGTTGAACTAACCAGGATTGTGGTCCACTGTAACAAGGTTGGTATTTTCTTTCTGGCTTCCAAGCTAAGGAGATACACCATGGGCAGAAATTAAAATAGTTTGTTAAGTGCAACAAAGCTTAACAAAGATGTCGAACAGCGTCTTTTTAGCTGCTCCCATGCTCCTGTGATGACCTGGGGCGTGACACAAAAATAATATAGTCACAAAAGTAGAATAAATTTCCTTTAATGCCTCCAACTTGGCCCCCAATGTCCAATTATCCTCGGCTGGAGATCAAACTCTTCCAAAAAGAGTCTACAAAGGGAGTAAATGGAGTCCGAACCCAAAATAAAGATAATTAGAAATTTAAAAAAAACCAACACAAACCACACTGAAGTAATTAGTAGGCCAGGATGATAAATTGCAGACTTCCACAAGATAATGCAACACCCATAGTTGGGAGGATGCCAAAACCCAGATAAGCCTCAACCAAGATAGTGCACGCTTTGCTTCCAGCAAGGAGCCGTGTGCAAACGCCCCACTTATATCCTGTTCTCCCAGCTGCAACTAAAAGGGAATCAGGGCCTTTTCCTCTCCCGTAAGCCATGTTGCTCCCTTCTCCGTTCCTCCCTGCATGCCCTAGGATGCAGAGGGGGTGGCCCTGGGTCTTCCTCTGAAGGCCCAGCCGGCCTGTGCCCTTCCCCCGTTTCTTCCACAGCCACCGGAGCCCCACTCCCACTCCCTGTCAGCTGCCCTCAGACTCCAACAAGGGCATGACAGCCCCTGTTGTTGCTTAGGGATTTCTTAATGATAACCAGAAGAACAAGCATATTTCAGCTGTCCTCATTCGAACTCATCACTTATGGGATCACTGCCAGAATCCTGACAGTGGCTTTATTGGATTTTTATTGTGTTTCCAGGATATCTTCTTTTCTAACTGTTTCTTTTAATCAATTCTAGGCTTCGGTGACCAACAGTAAAGGCCCAGCGAAAGGAAACATGCTGAACAATTTCTTTGGCAAGGCTGCTGTTAGCAAAGAAGGTAAGCTCCTCTCTGTGTTTTCTCCTCCGTTGTAAGTCCACGTCGTCTTTGACTTACGGCCAATGTTGAGCCGAAGTGTTCTGTCCCTAAGCAAGACGCTAGCTAAGTGAGTTTTGCTCCATTTTGCAACTTTTCTTGACGACAATTGCTAAGCGAATCACTGCAGTTGTTAAGCTAGCAAGACAGTTGTTAATGAATCTGGCTCCTCCCCCCTTGACTTGTCAGACGGTCGCCGAAGGGGATCACGTGACTCCCTAGACACTGCAACCGTCATAAATATGAGTCAGCTGTCAAGTATCCAAATGTAAATCACAAGACCATGGGAATACTGTAACGGTCATAAGTGTGAAAAACGGTCATAAGCCCCTTTGGAGTGATATAATTTCAAACGGTCACTAAATGAACTGCCATAAGCCGAGCCAGGCATGAGCCAGTTGCCACGTGTCCAGATTTTGACCATGTAACCAGACAGGGATGCTGTCCTGTCCCCTGTCTGAATCCGAGGAGGAAGACGAACAGCTGACACAGGGAGTGGGAGTGTGGCTCTGTTGGCTGTGGAAGAAACTGGGGAAGGGCAGAGTCCAGCTGGGCAGAGCAGGGGAGAGGTAGAACAAGGAAGAGGGAGTTCAGAGGAAGAGCCAGGCCCACCCCTTCTTCATCCTAGGGCACGCAGGGAAGAACAGAGAAGGGAGCAACGTGGCTTACGGGGGAGGAAAGGGCCCTGATTCCCTTCATTAGCTGCAACTGGGAACATAGTGCTTAAAAAGGGGAGTTGTGCACAGCAAACTGTTGAGAGCAAATAATGAATTTATCTTGTATCGTTGAGACTAATCTGCGTTCCTGGCGTCTTCCCAACTGTGTGTGTTTTGTTGGCCTTTCAAGTCTGCAATTCCTCCTCCTGCCCTGTCCAGTTAATTGCTGCAGCGTGGTTTGTGTGGATTTTTATTTACAGTTTGTATGGACTTTGTTTTCGGACTGAATTTCCTCCACTTAAAGCCCGTTCCTGGGAGAGTTTTTTTTTCTCCAGCCGAAGGTAACTGGACATTGGGGGCAAAGTTGGAGATATTTAAAGAGACTCTTATTGCTTATTTGACTGTGTTGCCTTTGTGCCACGCCCCTTTGGGTCATCACAGATGCTGCCAAAGTTGTAGGAGTGGAAAACGGTCCTAAGTCACTTTTTCAACGCCAGTATGACTTCGCACGGTCACTGAATGAACGATTGTAAGTCGAGGACTTCCTGTTTCAGGGACAAATTAAACCCTGGTTTTGATTGGGGTCAGCTTGCTGCCACTGGAGGAGGCCTTACAGCACGGCTCTTCTTCAAACTTGGCAAGTTTAAAACTTGTGGACTTCAACTCCCAGAATTCCTGAGCGAACATGACTTGGAGGAGGAATTCTGGGAGTTGAAGTCCACAAGCATTAAAGCTGCCAAGTTTGAAGACCCCTGACATAGATGATAGAATAACACAGTGGGGAAGGACCTCGGAGATCTTCTAGTCCAGCCCCCTGCACAAGCAGGAGTCCCTAGACCAGGGGTCTCCAACCTTAGCAACTTTAAGACTTGTGGACTTCAACTCCCAGAATTCCTGAGCTAACATGACATGGAGGAGGAATTACAGGATGAACACTCTCTCTCTCTCTCTCTCTCTCTCTCTCTCTCACACACACACACACACACACACACACACACACACGAAGGTGCTTGTGCCGTCTGGATCATCACGTTAACTTTCCTATTTTCCTCACTTCCGTGCAGGCAAAGCCAGTGCTGAGCCTGAGCCACAGAAGGAAGAGGGAACCGCGGCCAAGTCCCCCATTTCTCCCCTGGACCCCAAATCTCCTCTTAACCCTCCTGGCCATGAGAAGCCCAGCAAGGAGGCTGAGCCGGCCAGAGGGCGGCAGAGGGATAAGAAAAGGTAAGTGGGTTGGTGTTTTTCTCGGTGACCCAGGCTGTGCAAAGAGTTGGGCCTGTTTTCAGTCATTTGTGTGATTTATTGCAACGTGTATATCAATGTTGCCAACCTTGATAACTTTTAAGAGGTGTGGACTTCCCCACCCACCACGTATGGACTTCAAGTCCCAGGATCCCCCAGCCAGCATGGGTCACCTTCAACTCCCAGAATCCCCCAACCATCATTTGTGAACCTGAACTCCCAGAATTTCCCAGCCAGCATGGGTGGACTTCAACTCCCAGAATGCCCCAGCTACGATGTGTAGACTTTACCTACCAGAATTCCCCGGCCTCTGTTTGGATTTCAGCTCCTGAAATTTCTGTGGGCCTCAATCGAGGCTTTGATTTTGTACTCCCAGAATCCCCCAAGCAGCATGTGAAAATATACTGTTGGGGGAAATACTTGGAAGAATAGCATACCTTAAAAAAAAAAAAAGCAATTCAGCTTAAGACCTGCCTGGCTCCCATTTTTAATGTTTGGCAGAGTAGTTCCGGCTGAAAGTTGTCAAATTTATTTTTAAAGGCAAACCTAACTTTGGTCCCTACAAAGAGTGCTTAGTTTGGGAAGATTGTTTAGGGGAGCTGTTTATTTTATTTTAAAAAAGCTCAATAAGAGACTCTCCCTTAAGTCAGAGGGGGCTGTTAAGTGGGTTTTGTCCCATTTTACCACTTTTCTTGCCAGCGTTGTTAAGTGAATCACCGCAGCTGTTAAGCTACTAACAGCGTTGTTAAATGAATCCGGCTTCCCCGTTGGCTTTGCAAAAGGGGACCATCCTAAATATGGAAATTGCCCAAGTGCCTGAGTTTTGATCAGATCCTCGCCAGGATGCTACAGTGTGAAACACGGTCCTAAGTCCCTTTTTCCAGGGCTGTTGTAACTCTGGGTGGTCACTGAATGAATGGTCGTAAGTCAAGGACTCTCTGTGTTTGGCAAAGCTTTTGTTTTTCCTTTCTTTTCAATCTAAGCTGAGCTCTCTTTTCCCTCAGAGCAAAGAGGGCAGACGTGTCTGATGAGGAGGAGAAAGGAACCGGACGCCTGAAGAAGAAAAGGCGTCGAATCAAACAGCCCCAGTCGGACAGCAGTGGAGATGAGGAAGGTGAGTAGAAGCGGGAGACACTTTAAATCAGGGGTCTCCAACCTTGGCAACTTTAAGACTTGTGGACTTCAACTCCCAGAATTCAACTTTAAGACTTGTGGACTTCAACTCCCAGAATTCAACTTTAAGACTTGGGGACTTCAACTCCCAGAATTCAACTTAAGACTTGGGGACTTCAACTCCCAGAATTCAACTTTAAGACTTGGGGACTTCAACTCCCAGAATTCAACTTTAAGACTTGGGGACTTCAACTCCCAGAATTCCTCAGTTAGCAAAGCTGGCTGAGGATGGGAGTTGAAGTCCAAGTCTCCAAAGTTGCTGTGACACCCCTGCTTTAAATCAACCTGGGCCACTTTAAGACTTGTGGACTTCAACCCCCAGATTCCCCAGCCAGCCAGGAATGATAGAGTTGGAAGAGACCAGAAGGGCCATCTAAGTCAGGGGTCTCCAACCTTGGCCGCTGTAAGACTTGTGGACTTCAACCCCCAGATTCCCCAGCCAGTCATGAATGATAGAGTTGGAGAGGACCAGAAGGGTCATCTAAGTCAGGGGTCTCCAACCTTGGCCGCTGTAAGACTTGTGGACTTCAACTCCCAGATTTCCCCAGCCAGCCAGGAATGATAGAGTTGGAAGGGACCAGAAGGGTCATCTAAGTCAGAGATCTCCAACCTTGGCGCTGTAAGACTTGTGGACTTCAACTCCCAGAATTCCCCAGCCAGCCAGGAATGATAGAGTTGGAGTTCAGTTCTGGGAGTCAAAGCCAAAGTTTTGTTGGCTGAAGAATTCTGGAGTTGAAGTCCACAAGTCTTAAAGTTGCCAAGGTTGGACACCCCTGCTTTAAATCAACCTGGGCCACTTTAAGACTTGTGGACTTAACTCCCAGAATTCCCCAGCCAGCCATGAATGATAGAGTTGGAGACGGTCATCTAAGTCAGGGGTCTCCAACCTTGGCCGCTGTAAGACTTGTGGACTTCAACTCCCAGAATTCTCCAGCCAGCCAGGAATGATAGAGTTGGAAGAGACCAGAAGGGTCATCTAAGTCAGGGGTCTCCAACCTGGGCCACTTTAAGACTTGTGGACTTCAACCCCCAGAATTCCTTAGCCAGCCATGAATGATAGAGTTGGAGAGGACCAGAAGGGTCATCTAAGTCAGGGGTCTCCAACCTTGGCCGCTGTAAGACTTGTGGACTTCAACTCCCAGAATTCCCCAGCCAGCCAGGAATGATAGAGTTGGAGTTCAGTTCTGGGAGTCAAAGCCCAAAGTTTTGCTGGCTGAAGAATTCTGGGAGTTGAAGTCCACAAGTCTTAAAGTTGCCAAGGTTGGACACCCCTGCTTTAAATCAACCTGGGCCACTTTAAGACTTGTGGACTTCAACTCCCAGAATTCCCCAGCCAGCCATGAATGATAGAGTTGGAGACGGTCATCTAAGTCAGGGGTCTCCAACCTTGGCCGCTGTAAGACTTGTGGACTTCAACTCCCAGATTCCCCAGCCAGCCATGAATGATAGAGTTGGAAGAGACCAGAAGGGTCATCTAAGTCAGGGGTCTCCAACCTGGGCCACTTTAAGACTTGTGGACTTCAACCCCCAGAATTCCCCAGGCAGCCAGGAATGATAGAGTTGGAAGGGACCAGAAGGGTCATCTAAGTCAGGGGTCTCCAACCTTGGCCGCTGTAAGACTTGTGGACTTCAACTCCCAGATTTCCCCAGCCAGCCAGGAATGATAGAGTTGGAAGGGACCAGAAGGGTCATCTAAGTCAGAGATCTCCAACCTTGGCCGCTGTAAGACTTGTGGACTTCAACTCCCAGAATTCCCCAGCCAGCCAGGAATGATAGAGTTGGAGTTCAGTTCTGGGAGTCAAAGCCCAAAGTTTTGCTGGCTGAAGAATTCTGGGAGTTGAAGTCCACAAGTCTTAAAGTGGCCCAGGTTGGACACCCCTGCTTTAAATCAACCTGGGCCACTTTAAGACTTGTGGACTTCAACTCCCAGAATTCCCCAGCCAGCCATGAATGATAGAGTTGGAGACGGTCATCTAAGTCAGGGTCTCCAACCTTGGCCGCTGTAAGACTTGTGGACTTCAACTCCCAGATTCCCCAGCCAGCCATGAATGATAGAGTTGGAAGAGACCAGAAGGGTCATCTAAGTCAGGGGTCTCCAACCTGGGCCACTTTAAGACTTGTGGACTTCAACCCCCAGAATTCCCAGGCAGCCAGGAATGATAGAGTTGGAAGGGACCAGAAGGGTCATCTAAGTCAGGGGTCTCCAACCTTGGCCGCTGTAAGACTTGTGGACTTCAACTCCCAGATTTCCCCAGCCAGCCAGGAATGATAGAGTTGGAAGGGACCAGAAGGGTCATCTAAGTCAGAGATCTCCAACCTTGGCGCTGTAAGACTTTGGACTTCAACTCCCAGAATTCCCCAGCCAGCCAGGAATGATAGAGTTGGAGTTCAGTTCTGGGAGTCAAAGCCCAAAGTTTTGCTGGCTGAAGAATTCTGGGAGCTGAAGTCCACAAGTCTTAAAGTGGCCCAGGTTGGAGACCCCTGATTTAAATCAACCCTTGGAGCCAATTTGAACTCTCGTGAATCATCGGCTGGGCTTTCCAACCTGCATATATATATATAGAAGCCACCGAGCCTTTCTGATCACTTGGAGCCTTTGCAAATGAAGAACAAAAGGCTATGTGTGCAGCCAAGACGTATAAACGATATGGAAAACGGACAATTTTTTCTCTTCTTGCTATGGTAGAACTTCAAGCGTTCATCCGTCAGGTCATTTGTGGGAGATTCAGAACCAAATAAAGAGGAAGTGATTCATACATAAATGTCCTGCCATCGGGTATAAAGGTAGATAATTTTAGATAGAGGTTCCATTAACGGTCAGTGGTTTCTTAAGGGATCATGTCGGCCTGTGGTATCACAGGCAAATGTTCTATTGAGTACCAGTTACTAGAAAAATGCAAGTAAGCTGTCATTAGCGTATTATTAGTAGTAATTAAGCTTATTTTCAAAGTAGGGCAAAATTTAACTGATATGATATAAAAAAGTTGAGACTTTATAAAAAGAGGGCAGAGAAGAGCAACAAAGAAGATTAGGGGGCTGGAGGCTAAAACATAGGAAGAACAATGGTAGGGATTGGGCATGTGTAGTTTAATGAAAAGGACTAGGGGGGACATGATAGCAGCCTTCCAATATCTGAGGGGCTGCCCCAAAGAAAAGAGGGGTCAAATTATTCTCCAAAGGACCTGAAATCAGGACAAGGAGCTGTTAAGCCTGAATTCCCCAACGAGTGTTAAGGAAAACAAACTTTACAGAATGTGTAGCGTAGTCAGATAGGCAGACAGGTAAATGTGTGAGATAAGTTTGTATTTTAGTTAACACGCAGTAAAAAACAGATACGCTTGTGCTATCAAAAATATAGTTTATTCCATTAGGAATTATAGCATAGTCAAAATAAACGGTCCATTAGTCATGTATTATTTCAGTCAGTTCAGTCGGGGATACTCAATTTGCCAAGTCCATGTTGAATAGCCAATGTCAGTTCACTTACAATAAATCAGTCCGTATTATCTCTTCTCTCCGTTGAGAAATCAACACTCCTTTCTCTCCTCCGTTCCAGTAAGGAAAAACGCAGTCATCAATCCATTCAGTAATTAGGGATCATTAAGCCAGAGAGAGAGAGCTGCAATTGACTTGCTTCTTCTATGGTGCTTTTACAACCACACCCTTAATTACATTCTTGTAGTTAAAGTTACACACACTTTAACCAACAAACCATGATAACTTATTTATTATTTTTACCCAAACCAGTTAGGGTAAACAATGTTATCCCTAACAGGAGCAACGGATGGAAACTAATCAAGGAGAGAAGCAATTTGGAACTAAGGAGACATTTCCTTACAGTCAGAACAATTAACCAGTGGAACAGCTTGCCACCAGAAGTTGTAAATGCTCCAACACTGGGAATTTTTAAGAAGAGATTGGATAACCGTTTATCTGAAATGATACAGGGTTTCCTGCCTGAGAAGGGGGTTGGACTAGAAGGCCTCTGAGGTCCCTTCCAAGTTCTGTTCTGTTCTGTTCTGTCCTGTGCTAAAAGCCACTCAGCTTCATCCTAGACGTCACTGACTTAACGTGATGAGCCAGTTTCAGATCCAGAACATACTTCGTGGCTCCTTCATGGCTAAGACAGAATTGCTCAGTAAAAGTGGACATGAAGGAAGACTGGAGAGTCTTTAGCCCGATGTTTCTTCGCCATACGAAGGTTCAGGTGATCGGTCAAAGTGACGAAGCAGGGAAGGTATCACTACAGGGAAGGCCATATTCTGTTCCTCGCTCGGTCTTGGATTTGTTTAACTGCAGAGGGAAAGGATACAGCTGGAGCCACAGAGGCGACAGCAAGTCACATTTACTGGACCACGTTGTTCCTTCTTGCAGACTCTTCATCGGTGGCCACTTCTAAAGACAGTCCTCCTGAGCCAGCTCAGAAGCCTCAGCCAGCACCTGCCCCTGCGTCCGTGGAGGTAAACGTGCATCAAGGCAGATGTGTGGGTGTGAGAGAGGAGGGACGAACGAAGGAAGGAGAAAGATGAGAAAGAAAGAAGGAAAAATGGGTAGAGAGGAGACAGAAGGAAGGACAGAAACAAAAAGGAAGGGGTGAGAGAGAAAGGTAGAGAAAGAAGCAAGAAAAGAGGAGGAAAGGGGAAGCAAGCAAGGAAAAGGAATGGGGAAGGAGGAAGGGAATGGGGAAGGAGGAAGGAAAGGGGAATTAGGAAGGGAGGAAAAGGGAAGGAGGGAGGGAGGAAAAGGAGGAAGGAAAGAAGGAGAAAGAAAAAGGTGAGGAAGGAAGAAAAGGGAGGAAAAAGGGAAAGGAAGGAAAAGGAAGGAAAGGGGGAAGGAGGAAGGAAAGGGGAGGAAGGAGGAAAAGGGAAGGAGGGAGGAGGAAAAGAAGGAAGAAAGGAAAAGGAAGGTGAGAAAGGGAAGGAAGGAAAAGGGGAGGAAAAAGGGAGGGAGGAAAGGGTGGGAAGGAAGGAAAAGAAGGAAGGAAAAAAGGGAAGGAAGGAAAAGAAGGAGGAAAAGAGGGAGGGAAGAAGGAAAAAAGGAGGAGGGGGGAGGGGGGGAAGGAAGGAACATTGCGTGTGGGTCTGCATCTATTCCAAATTTGCAGTGAAAATTCCTGAATAGTGCCTCCAGCCTCGTAATAGCAGGAGGTCCTCAACTTCAACCATTCCTTGCGTGACTGAGAAAAGGGGCTCGCGACCGTTTGTCACATATACGACTGTTGCGGCACCCCTGTGGTCTCAGGATCAAAATCCGGGCGCTTGGCAACTGGCATGTACTTATGACGGTTGCAGCATCCTGAGGTGGGGGGGGTGTAAGTCTTGCTTTAGGGACGCAAACGTTGGCCTCCAGTTGTGGCTTTAAGTTGAGGACTGCCTGCATAGGTGGAAAAGGGTCCTGCAAGGCTGTCAAGTTAACAGCCTGAGCTGAAGTCCTGCTGGATCCAGCCAGGGGAATCGCTTGATCCCCTGGATCTGTTTTCTCGCAGGGGACACACAAAACAGGTGCAAAGAAGACCTCCGCTTTGATTAACCCACAATAAAAAAATATTTGCCCGCAGGGACTTGACGATTGTGCTTGTTGACCAGGGTTGAATGGGGCCAAGGGCTCCTCACTCTCTTCTTTTCCCTCTTCCAGGCTTCCATGGGAGCGAAGAGACGCAAGCGGAAACGGGTCTTGAAATCCAGAACGTTTGTGGATGACGAAGGCTGCTTCGGTAGGTAGCCCAGCTGTCCCCGGGCAGAATGCGCCTCCGTGCTCTCCCGTGGCTCAGGATGGGCCGGTCGGTTTTGAATTAACTGGTTGAGAATGTCCCAGCAGCTTGCCCGGGATCGAAGCCCAGAATCCTGAAAAGGAGATATAGGATAGGAGAGGAGAGGAGAGGAGAGGAGAGGATACGATGAGAAAATAGAGTATAGAATAAAATAGAGTGGAGTGGGATGGGATGGGATAGAATAGGAAAATAGAATAGAATAGAAAATAGAATAGAACAG
This sequence comes from Notechis scutatus, assembly GCF_049901735.1. Taxonomy (NCBI): domain Eukaryota; kingdom Metazoa; phylum Chordata; class Lepidosauria; order Squamata; family Elapidae; genus Notechis; species Notechis scutatus. The sequence goes on along the minus strand of NC_142013.1, from coordinate 1,668,846 downwards.
AAAATAATAGAATAGGAGAGAAGAGAATAGAATAGGAGAGAATAGAATGAGAGAATAGAATGAGAGAATAGAATATAGAATAAAATAGAGTGGAGTGGGATGGAATAGAACAGAAAATAGAATAGAATAGAATAGAAAATAATAGAATAGGAGAGAAGAGAAGAGAAGAGAACAGGAGAGGATAGGATAGGATAGGATAGGATAGGATAGGATAGGATACAATGAGAAAATAGAGTATAGAATAAAATAGAGTGGAGTGAGATGGGATGGAATAGAATAGGAAAATAGAATAGAATAGAAAATAGAATAGAATAGAAAATAATAGGAGAGAATAGAATAGAATAGAATGAGAGAATAGAATATAGAATAAAATAGAGTGGAGTGGGATGGAATAGAACAGAAAATAGATTAGAATAGAAAATAATAGAATAGCAGAGAAGAGAAGAGAACAGGAGAGGACAGGAAAGGATAGGATAGAAAGAGAGAATAGAATATAGAATAAAATAGAGTGGAGTGGGATGGAATAGAGTAGAATGGAATGGAATAGGAAAGAATAGAATATAATAGAACAGAACAGAATCGAGAATAAAATAGAATAGATTGGAGTGGAATGGAATGGAATAGAATATAGGATAGGTTAGGATAGGATAGAATAATAGCATAGCATAGCATAGCATAGAAGAATAGAATAGAATAGAAATAAAATAAGAATAGAAATACAGAATAGAAATATAGAGTAAAGTGAACTTGAATAGGCTAGGCTAAAAATGGGAATCAGGATGGAATGGAATAGGAATCCATTAGGAAGAATAGGAACAAGCAGAGAACGGAGGGGGGAGGGGCCTTGGAGACCCCTCACCATCTCACACACAAGTGACTGTCGATCTCAACCCACCCAGGGTTAACGGAGCCTTCCCTCCTTCCGAGGTGGGTCAAAAGAGGACCCAGATTGTTGGGGGCAAGAACCCGACTCCGTAAACCGCTTAGAGGGGGCTGGGAAACACCGGGAAGCGGTACAAGTCTAAGGCGGGTCTCCAAACTTGGCCACTTTTAAGATTTGTGGACTTCAACTCCCAGAGTTCCCCAGCTGGTCATGCTGGCTGGGTATTGTGGGAGTTGAAGTCCACAAGTCTTAAAGTGGCCAAGTTTGAAGAAGACCCCTAGCCTGAGGGCCATTGGCGTTGCTATATTGTAGCTTTATTTCTTTGGTCGGCAAAATATAAATTGAAGACAACCCTGCTCCTCCTCTTCCTTAAACTAAACACGCCCAATTCCTGCAAGAGGCGTCCTCTCCACGAGAGCTAGAAAGAGAGGGAAACCTTCCGGTCTCGTCTGTAAACTTGTCTCTCCTCTTGTTCCCAGTGACGGAAAAAGCCTACGAGAGTGAATCTTGCACGGAGAGCGAAGAGGACGTCCGGACCAAGCCCGGCGCAGCTCCCAAGGTCTTCCCTGGGCCCCCAAGAAAGACCCCAAAGAGGAGAAGAGAGGCACCAAGAAAGGAGGAGTGGTCGGTGGCAAGGCCAACAAGCAGGCCTCCATCATGGGCTTCTTCCAGAAGAAATGAGCTCCCAGTTCTCCCGACTGAGCCTCTTCACCGGGACGGGATTTGCCACGTAGTTGAGCTCTCGGGATCCGGACGGTGGGACTTGGGAAGTGTCTGATCCTGAAATCAGACGGACACCAGGTGCTGGAAGGCTGGCACGGGGGCAGCCAGGCGCTTAGAAGCTCCCCATCAAAGACAGTACACCCCCCTTGATCTTCTCAAAGGAGAGTTTTTGGGGCAGGTATCCTCCACAGGTAATAGATGCTCCACGCCTTTGGCTCGGATCGGTGCTCAGAAATCGATTGGCCCTCCTTCCTTCTCTGTGATGGGATTTTGCAATGCCACCCTGGGAACAGGGAGGGGCTTATCTTCTCTCTTGGGGAGGGGGTTGATCTTGGGGGCCCTGATTGACAAAGAGGTCCAGAGGGAAGCCTGAGGAAGCCAGCAGAGGTGCCTCCCAAGGAGACTTAGGTGTGAGGCTTTCATGGCTCCACGGGGCTCCCTTTCAGGAAGACGACCTGATCCCGCAAGGCCTTGCTTCCAAGAAGAGCCCCGAGAGAGCTCAAGTTCCGCTAGGACTTGCAGCTGGAAAACATCTGGCCCGCCCTCTCCAAGGATCTCCACTGCCTGGCCTGGTAAGGCCCCTCCGTTCTCCAGGAACAATTGTCAAGTGGTTGAGGGACACTTTGGGCCTTCTAAGAAAGCCCAACTATTGACTTCTGCTTCCTTCAACGGAGCCCTCCGGATTCCTTAAGATCTTGCAGCCAGCTGTGGGTCCAGGAAAGCTGTGATCCGGCCTCTGAAAATCGGCCCAGGCTTGCTCTCTCGAAGTCCCCGCTCGAATTGGTCGTTGCAAATCCCCCCCTAAGGAGAAAGCACCTCCAGACTGGCCAGGAGCATCGCTGGGAGCCGGAGATGCTATTCCGTCTTCCACCCATCCGTTGAAATAACTACGAGTTACCTTCCCAGCACGGTTACACAAAGCGGTGGCCCTTGTTTTCCCGCCTCTGAAGAATATGGCTTTGGCTTGGACCCTCTACAGGGTGGGTGGGTGGGTGGGGGATATACAGCAGCCCCTCCATAAACTGGGATTGAAGGGCTGTTTGGAAAAATTGGCGGCCTTTTGCTGTTTCGGGGGACAGGGTCTACTCAGAACGAGGCCGTTGATCCCGAAGGAACAAGAATGAAGACGCTTCTGGGGCCCAACTCCAAAGAAATTAAACTTGAAAAAGCTCTACAGAGGCCTCCGTGGATCGGTACAACATCCGGGCCCACTCTGGACCTTGTCAGCTCTTGGTGACCCCCAAAAGTGACAACTGCCTCTTGGGGGTATCATTTTGCCTCTCTCTGGTGGGTCTCCGTGTTTCCGCTTCTCCAGGAGTTTTCCTTATAAGTGGGCAGTGTCATTTCCCCAGGTTTTAACCGTGGGATTATCTCAACGGGGAGAGGACAAGGAGCAGGAATTCAGATCAGGTGTTCCCAGGCTACGACACCAGGCAAGTATTGTACCACAGATTAAACCCAGTTCAGTACCAACAGTCGTTACGGTGTTTTTGCGGTCCTTAAGGCAGGGGTCCCCCAAACTTGGCCACTTTTAAGACTCCCGGAATTGAAGTCCACAAGTCTTAAAGTGGCCAAGTTTGGGGACCTCTGTAATTAAGGGTTCAAGTTTGGGCTGCAGGCATCCAGATGGCCTCTTGAGTAACGAGGCACATTCATGCATTTCCTCTCCCAAATTGGGGTTATATTTGGATTTTTGCAACCAAATCACGGTAGCTCAAGTAATAGGCCAAATAAGCTTTCTCTCTTTAAAATTCCCGATGGCGTCTTAGAATGAATCACATTATTTGTTCCGCTGGAAAGGCCGAAAGGAGAAAAGGCCTTTCCCACTAAAATGTCTTTTCAGGTTTCAAGTCTGAAAAGGCTGGACTCTTCCAGCTTTGCTTCTAACAAAAATGAACAATAAAAATCTATCCCCAAACCATTCAGATGCAAGAAATGTCTATTTGCCCCGATTTGATCAGCTTCTGGGCCTGTTTCCCTCCCCAACCTTGGCAGGTTTGAAGAGGGGTGGGCTTCCACTCCCAGAATCCCCCAATTCGAGCAGAGCTGGGCTAGGGAATTGTGGGAGTTGAAGGTCCACCGTCCACCCCTCTTCAAACCTGCCAAGGTTGGGGGGAACGCTGCAGTCCTAGTGGCTCATTTTACAATGAATGCACCAGGGCAATAATAATAATAATAATAATAATAGATATTTTGGGGGAGGGTGTTGGTCAACTTCCTATCAAGAACCAGTCTGTAGAGCAGGGGTGTCCAACCTTAGCAACTTTAAGACTTGTGGACTTCAACTCCCAGAATTCCTCAAGCTGGCTGAGGAATTCTGGGAGTTGAAGTCCACAAGTCTTAAAGTTGCCAAGGTTGGACACCCCTGCTGTAGAGTTACCTCCAGTTTTGCAGGTCAAACAGCAGGGCAGGGAGCGAGTCCTGGCTTGGTTTGGGAGGGAATTAAGGGCCGGATAAGGAGTTAAGGGGCCTCTGTTTTTCTGAGGTAAACAAAACTTGGGTTTTCCTGAGTTTCCCCTCTTTTTATGTCTTTTCTTAAAACATCCCCCCAGTTTTTTTTTTCCCTGAGAAATTTATACTGGAAAAGCCAAGTTGAATAAAGGACGTGGTCTTGTATGCTGCTTTTTTCCCCCTTTTTGGTGGGAGGGGGGTTGTTTGGTTTGGGATTTGTGGGCCTGTCCTGCTGTTTTGTTTGGTCAATGTCCTTCCCTGAAACTTTGAAAGCTTCCCACGCAAGGGAATATACTTCAAAAGCGAGCCCTTCATTCACTTCTTTTTTAAAAATATATATATCTTATTTTAAAATTCAGAATAATTGAATTGGAAGGGACCCTGGAGATCATCTAGCTTAATAGTGGCTAGCCTTTTGGGGCATCTGTGCCAAAACTTGTGCACGCACTTGTGCGCGCACCAGCATCCAGAAGGCAATGTGCGCACGCCCCCTGCACATGCGTGCACGATCTCTCCTCCCACCCCCCATACACCTGCACTGCGCCTGCCGGCTGATTTTCGGCCCGTTTGTGGCCTTCTTCGGCCTGCCAGAGGCTCGAGGGAAGTCTCTGCAGCCTTTGCGGGCTGAAAAATAGGCCCGTTTTGTCACTTCCTGTATTTCCGGAAATACCAGAAGTGATGAAACGGGCCTATTTTTCGGCCTGCAAAGGCTGCAGAAGCTTCCCGTGAGCCTCTGAGAGGCTGAAAAGGCCTCAAACGGGCTGAAAACCAGCCGGGAGGCGCGCACATGCACCGTGAGGTAAGTTTGCCTAGGGCTCGCGTGCCGGCACAAATGGCTCTGCGTGCCATGTTCACCATCATGGTTCTAAGCCCAAGATATTGGAACACAGCTATCGTGCCATCAGTCCTTGTTTTCGTTAAACTAGCTATGCCCAGTTCCTGCAACCGTTCTTCAGATAAAAGATAATCAGAGTTGGAAGGGACCTTGTAGGTCATCTAGTCCAGCCCCCCGCCCAAGCGGGAGACCCTACACCATTTCTGACAAATGGCACTCCATTGGTATGTTTGAACCTCCAGTCCCCTCATCTTCTTAGCTGCTCTTCTCTGCACTCTTAAATACAGCTGGGATTCTTTACTTGTCAGGACTTACCTAGAAATGTCAGATCGTCACATCATAGGTACAATCAAAAACTTTTTGAGCTCAACTCTGACTTGCATGGCCCCCTCCATTTACAGGTAGTCCTCATTTTGACCACACTTGGGATCAGGAAATTAATGGTTAAGTCACTGAGTGAGGCATCACACAACTATATTGTTAAGTAATTGTGTGAGATAACACACAATACAGGGGTCTTCAAACTTGAGCAGCTTTGAGTCTTGTGGACTTCAACTCCCAGAATTCCTCCTCCAGTCATGTTAGCTCAGGAATTCTGGGAGTTGAAGTCCACAAGGCTGAAACTTGCCAAGCTTGGAGACCCTTGTCACACAACTACAAATGGACGACCATTTTTGCAATGGTCATGAAGGGAACCGCTGGTCCTTAAGCAAGACTTCATGATGGCACCTAGCTTCACTAGCTTAGCCACTTGGTTTTGCGGGGAAGGGCTACCACATCTGGACTGCAAACCATCTGGACAGAATGGCTTGTGCACCTCAGGCCTATGAGCCCACGCACTATGCAGGGTGTGTGTGTGTATTTATGAGGAAGATGTACATTGTATGGCACATTCACATCACATTTAATGCATGAGATAAAAATATACAATTCAAAATATTATAAAAGCATGTCTAGATTACAGAGGTAACTTTAATTTCATTTCTCACTGCCAGCAGTCTCCATTGTAAGTTCTGTTTTGGCACTGACAATTGATGCTGGATGTCTTGGGATGTGTGTGTGAGAGAGGTAATTATATAGATGTGTGGCAGATGCGTGTTATAGAGGCGTAACGCTATTCACACGTGCTACAGACACGCGGCCTTCGGGGACACTAGGCTCCACCCTTTCGGCAAGGCGGGGGTGGGTGGGGGTGAAAACGTACGTCGCGCGCAAGAAGCCCGGCGCTCATGAATATTCAGGAAGGGGCGTGGCCACCCGCCCGACTTGGGGGCGCGCTCTGCCCGGGCCACTCATGAATATGGAGCAGGAGGCGTGGCTGGCTCCGCCTCCCCCCGCTCTCCTCCCGCCGGGAGAAGATGGCGGCGGCGGCGCTCGGGCCAGGCGGGCGGGCGGCGGGCTCGTCGGTTCTGCCGCTACGACGAGGCCGGGGCCGGCGGCGTCGGGACGAAGCCGCCCCCGCGGACGACGACGGAGCCCCGGAGACCCCGACGCGGCGCTCGGGCCAACGGGAGGCCCCCGGCGGAGAGCCGGGCCCTGCGCGAGGTGCGTGGACGACGTAACGTGTGAATGGACGCGCGTCGACGTGGCGGCGGGGGGGGTAAAGAAAAAAAAATGAGCGGGAAGCGCGCCCATTGGCTGCCTTGGAAGCGGGGGCGTGGCCGCGGGGCTCGTGTGAAGGCGGCCCCACAGCCCCACCCCTCCCGGCCTTCCCATCATCCGCGTCCATCCTGCGATTGGAAGCGGGGAGAGGCTGACTGGGTGGCATCCGCGTGTCCGTCGGAGGGGTCGTGGGGATGCCACTGGCAAGCGGTGGTTGTGTGAATGCGCGCTTGGCTGGCCCTGAAAGGCGTTCACGTGACAAGAGGCAGAGATCTGCCAATGTTGGCTGGATGGGAGTTTATAAACAGACCGAGATTTGGGGTTGGCTTGTTGGGTGTCCAGAGCCGGAGCTATTCTCCTACCTTGGCCGCTTGGAGATGGGTGGACTTCAACTCCCAGAATCCCCCCAGCTGGCGGAGCTGATCCAAAGACCCCAGCAGAGCCGGCTGAGGAATTCTGGGAGTTGAAGTCCACCCATCTCCAAGGGGAGGGGGAGAAACACAGGCAGTCCTCGACTTACGACCACAACCGAGCCCCCAAATTTCTGTCGCTAAGTTGAGTTTTGCCCCCTTTTTACAACCTTTCTTTTCCTGAGTGGTTTAACTGAATCCCTGCAGTTGATAAATTAGGAACACGGTCACTAAAGTAAATCTGGCTTCCCCCACTGACTTACTGCAACCGTCATAAATACCAGTCAGTTGCCGAGCATCTGAATTTCGATCATGTGACTGGAGATTCCCTAGCGGTCGTTAAGTGTGAAAATCGGTCATAAATCCCTTTGTCCAGTGCCGTCACTTCGAACGGTCACTAAATGAACTGTTATAAGTCGAGGACTACCTGTACTGATACAGAAGCAGTGTTTAAGTAATGCTGGCTGGGGGATTCTGGGAGTTGAAGTCCAGAAGTGGCCTTATTAGAGCAGGGGTCCCCAAACTTGGCCACTTTAAGACTTGTGGACTTCAACTCCCAGAATTCCCCAGCCAGCTATGATCGAGAAACAGGAAGCAATTCTGGCTGGAGAATTCTGGGAGTTGTGAAGTCCCCACGTCTTAAAGTAGCCAAGGTTGGAGACTTCTGGGTTAGAGTGAACATGAGAAGAAGGGAATGTGTGTTTTTGGCTCCTCTAACAACGCTGAGATCATCTCGGTGGGACCCTTACGATGGGAAGGCCCACTTCCCCCACCTCCAGAGAGAAACAGGAAGCAGATATGGCTGGGGGATTCTGGGAGTTGAAGTCCACAAAGCTTAACAATTGTAGAAACACTGGCTTAGAGAGCAGAAGTGTGAAGTGTGGTGTGTTTTGGTTGTTGTAATGCAGGGGTCTCCAAACTTGGCCACTTTAAGACGTGTGGACTTCAACTCCCAGAATCCCCCAGCCATAATTGCTTCCTGTTTCTCGATCCTAGCTGGCTGGGGGATTCTGGGAATTGAAGTCCACACGTCTTAAAGTCGCCAAGTTTGGAGACAACAGCATTGAGATCATCGCGGTGGGACCCTTGCCAGCCCCTCCCCAGATCCAGAGAGAGAAACAGGAAGCCATTATGGATCTTGGTTGCACCAGAAATCTCTTTTCCAGATCTGTCTGGGTCTGGAGAGCAAGGAGATCCCTGGCCTGGAATGAAGGGAATAGGAGGAACCACATTTTTCTAACGTTACTACTAGTAGCAGCCGATTCTCCTCCGCCTTTCTTGAAAGGACTTTCTTGGTCCTTCCACCATCAGAGTCTTCTGCACACCAGTGTGTGCATTCACAAGTGGGCAGTATGTGGAGCAGCCTAAGGTCATAGGACAAGGCATGAGGCTGGCTGATTTGCACACGTGTTTGTGCTCAGAGTCACATGCCGCCTGGTTTGTGTTTTGGGAGATGTTGTTTTGTGTATTTGTATCTTGTCTTGATTACTGTTACAAATAAAGGTGTTAAACTTATCCAACACCCCTTCCTCTTACTACTTTAGCCACAACAACAACCCTGTGAGGTGGGTTGGAAAAAAGTCATACCGCCAGCTTTTGAACCTAAGGTAGCACTAGAACTCCCAGTCTTCTGGTGATCGGCCTCAAATCACCCAGCAAGCTTTCCTGCCTAAGGTGGGACTAGAACTCCCCGTCTCCCGGTGATTGGCCCAAAGTCACCGAGTTGGTTTTCATGCCTAAGGCGGGACTAGAACTCCCCGTCTCCTGGTGATTGGCCCAAAAGTCACCCAGTTGGCTTTCATGCCTAAGGCGGGACTAGAACTCCCCGTCTCCTGGTGATTGGCCCAAAGTCACCCAGTTGGCTTTCATGCCTAAGGCGGGACTAGAACTCCCGTCTCCTGGTGATTGGCCCAAAGTCACCCAGTTGGCTTTCATGCCTAAGGCGGGAATAGAACTCCCGTCTCCTGGTGATTGGCCCAAAGTCACCCAATTGGCTTCCGTGCCTAAGGTGGGACTAGAACTCTCCGTCTCCTGGTGATTGGCCCAAAGTCACCCAATTGGCTTTCATGCCTAAGGCAGGACTAGAACTCCCCGTCTCCTGGTGATTGGCCCAAAGTCACCCAATTGGCTTTCATGCCTAAGGCAGGACTAGAACTCCTGTCTCCTGGTGATTGGCCCAAAGTCACCCAATTGGCTTTCATGCCTAAGGCGGGACTAGAACTCCCCGTCTCCTGGTGATTGGCCCAAAGTCACCCAATTGGCTTTCATGCCTAAGGCGGGACTAGAACGCCCCGTCTCCTGGTGATTGGCCCAAAGTCACCCAATTGGCTTTCATGCCTAAGGTGGGACTAGAACTCTCCGTCTCCTAGTGATCGGCCTCAAATCACCCAGCAAGCTTTCCTGCCTAAGGTGGGACTAGAACTCCCCGTCTCCCGGTGATTGGCCCAAAGTCACCCAATTGGCTTTCATGCCTAAGGCGGGACTAGAACTCCCCGTCTCCTGGTGATTGGCCCAAAGTCACCCAATTGGCTTTCATGCCTAAGGCGGGACTAGAACTCCCGTCTCCTGGTGATTGGCCCAAAGTCACCCAATTGGCTTTCATGCCTAAGGCGGGACTAGAACTCCCCGTCTCCTGGTGATTGGCCCAAAGTCACCCAATTGGCTTTCATGCCTAAGGCAGGACTAGAACTCTCCGTCTCCTGGTGATTGGCCCAAAGTCACCCAATTGGCTTTCATGCCTAAGGCGGGACTAGAACTCCCCGTCCTCCTGGTGATTGGCCCAAAGTCACCCAATTGGCTTTCATGCCTAAGGCGGGACTAGAACTCTCCGTCTCCTGGTGATTGGCCCAAAGTCACCCAATTGGCTTTCATGCCTAAGGCGGAACTAGAACTCCCCGTCTCCTGGTGATTGGCCCAAAGTCACCCAATTGGCTTTCATGCCTAAGGCGGGACTAGAACTCCCCGTCTCCTGGTGATTGGCCCAAAGTCACCCAGTTGGCTTTCATGCCTAAGGCAGGACAAGAACTCACTCTTTCGGTGATTGGCCCAAAATCACCCAATTGGCTTTCATGCCTAAGGCGGGACTAGAACTCCCAGTCTCCTGGTGATTGGCCCAAAGTCACCCAGTTGGCTTTCATGCCTAAGGCGGGACTAGAACTCACCGTCTCCTGGTGATTGGCCCAAAGTCACCCAGTTGGCTTTCATGCCTAAGGTGGGACTAGAACTCCCAGTCTCCTGGTGATTGGCCCAAAGTCACCCAGTTGGCTTTCATGCCTAAGGCGGAACTAGAACTCCCAGTCTCCTGGTGATTGGCCCAAAGTCACCCAGTTGGCTTTCATGCCTAAGGCAGGACTAGAACTCTCCGTCTCCTGGTGATTGGCCCAAAGTCACCCAATTGGCTTTCATGCCTAAGGCGGGACTAGAACTCCCGTCTCCTGGTGATTGGCCCAAAGTCACCCAATTGGCTTTCATGCCTAAGGCGGGACTAGAACTCTCCGTCTCCTGGCGATTGGCCCAAAATCACCCAATTGGCTTTCATGCCTAAGGCGGGACTAGAACTCCCCGTCTCCTGGTGATTGGCCCAAAGTCACCCAGTTGGCTTTCATGCCTAAGGCAGGACAAGAACTCACTCTTTCGGTGATTGGCCCAAAATCACCCAATTGGCTTTCATGCCTAAGGCGGGACTAGAACTCCCAGTCTCCTGGTGATTGGCCCAAAGTCACCCAGTTGGCTTTCATGCCTAAGGCGGGACTAGAACTCACCGTCTCCTGGTGATTGGCCCAAAGTCACCCAGTTGGCTTTCATGCCTAAGGTGGGACTAGAACTCCCAGTCTCCTGGTGATTGGCCCAAAGTCACCCAGTTGGCTTTCATGCCTAAGGCGGAACTAGAACTCCCAGTCTCCTGGTGATTGGCCCAAAGTCACCCAGTTGGCTTTCATGCCTAAGGTGGGACTAGAACTCCCAGTCTCCTGGTGATTGGCCCAAAGTCACCCAGTTGGCTTTCATGCCTAAGGCGGAACTAGAACTCCCCGTCTCCTGGTGATTGGCCCAAAATCACCCAATTGGCTTTCATGCCTAAGGGCGGACTAGAACTCCCCCGTCTCCTGGTGATTGGCCCAAAGTCACCCAGTTGGCTTTCATGCCTAAGGCAGGACAAGAACTCACTCTTTTCGGTGATTGGCCCAAAATCACCCAATTGGCTTTCATGCCTAAGGCGGGACTAGAACTCCCAGTCTCCTGGTGATTGGCCCAAAGTCACCCAGTTGGCTTTCATGCCTAAGGTGGGACTAGAACTCCCAGTCTCCTGGTGATTGGCCCAAAGTCACCCAATTGGCTTTCATGCCTAAGGCTGGACTAGAACTCCCCGTCTCCTGGTGATTGGCCCAAAGCCACCCAATTGGCTTTCATGCTTAAGGTGGGACTAGAACTCCCCGTCTCCTGGTGATTGGCCCAAAGTCACCCAATTGGCTTTCATGCCTAAGGCGGGACTAGAACTCACTCTTTCGGTGATTGGCCCAAAATCACCCAGCAGACTTACCTGCCTAAGGTGGGAACTAGAACTCCCAGCCTCCCATTTTCTAACCTGGTGCCTTAATTCCCCGACCCAAAGTAGCTCTTGCTATTAATATTCACGCTGAACGCTCCACTCCCAAGCTAAGGCCATCCCATTCCTTACCGGCCTTGTGTTCCGATCCTGGACGCTTGTTGTTTTTGTGTAATTTTGAAGCTTTAGCAGGTTGATTTTTTAAAAAAATCTCGCTTACTTGGTTATCAGGATCCTCCGGGCTGTAGTGAGTAAGTAAATAAATAAATAAATAAAATCTTGCTGTCCAGAAAACAGCAGGGAAGCCAGGATGACTCACAGGGGAGGTTTTGCAAACTGCGAAATAAATTTGCCGTAGAGGTTTTAATCTAACCTTGGTTTGAAACAAGCTAAAAAGAAAAGAGAGACAGAGAGAGAGGGCAGGGCAGGGCGCTTAGGCAGCGCCAGCGAGAGCACGCGTGTGTGTGTGTGTTTCTTGGCATGGTTCGACTCTACCTGGGTCGAGATTTCCAACCTGCAGGAATGGGGAAAATTTCTCCCTCTGGGCGTCTTTTTAAAAATAACTCCTAAGCATGAGTCACCTCGGAGGAGCCGGGTGGGCAACGTCCGCAATGAAAACAGGACGGCAGAAGGGAAAAAAAAAAAAATATTGGTCTTTCCAGATAGGTGGTCACAGCCCTAAGTAACCGCACAACAAATGTCCCAGACTAAGATGACAACAGATTCAACGATCCGTCCGAAGAGATCTAAAAGATGCAAAAAATAAAAACAACCCCAAACCCCACCCCAACCACAACACACATTCTGATGTAATGTTTTAGGGGCTATAAGTGCAGCTAAGCGTGTTCAAAAGGAGAAAAAATGTGGCTTGGAAATTGGTGAGGGAGGGACTCGGCGGGCTTCCCCCCCCCACCGGGAGTTAGAGAGCATGTCCACCCCACCCCGCTGGTGAAATAAGCACGGATAAATCTCAGTTATCTATAGAAGAGAATCCGGGGAGATCAGGGTGGAAAACTGGCTCCTTGGGGATCTCTGAGCTGGGTGGTTTCCTTGCAGACGTTTCGTGACCCAACTAGGCAACATCGTCAGTGCTAGAAGGGAATGGATGAGTGGAGAGGAGGAGGAGGAGGACTGTGGGGTCCTTGGTGCACTTTGAGCTTGGTAGTTTTCTTGCAGACGTTTTATGACCCAACTAGGGAACATCATCAGTGCTAAAAAGGAGTGAGGTTAGGGAAAACGAGGAGGAGGAGGAGGAGAGAGGAGGACTGTAGGGTCCTTGGTGCTCTCTGAGGTTGGTTGTTTCTTGCAGATTTTTCATTACCAAACTAGGTAACATCATCAGTGCTAGGAAGGAGGAGGAGAAGGACTGTGGGCTCCTTGGTGCTCTCTGAGCTTGGTGGTTTTCTTGCAGACGTCTCATGACCCAACTAGGCAACATCATCAGTGCTAGAAGGGAATGGGTGAGTGGAGAGGAGGACTGTGGGGTGCCTTGGTGCACTTTGAGCTTGGTAGTTTTCTTGCAGACGTTTCGTGACCCAACTAGACAACATCATCAGTGCTAGAAGGGAGAAAGGTTTGCAAGGGAGGAGGATGAGGAGGACTGTGGGCTCCTTGGTGCTCTCTGAGCTTGGTAGTTTTCTTGCAGACGTTTTATGACCCAACTAGGCAACATCATCAGTGCTAGAAGGAATGGGTGAGTGGAGAGGAGGACTGTGGGCTCCTTGGTGCTCTCTGAGCTTGGTAGTTTTCTTGCAGACGTTTTATGACCCAACTAGGCAACATCATCAGTGCTAGAAGGGAATGGGTGAGTGGAGAGGAGGACTGTGGGGTGCCTTGGTGCACTTTGAGCTTGGTAGTTTTCTTGCAGACGTTTCGTGACCCAACTAGACAACATCATCAGTGCTAGAAGGGAGAAAGGTTTGCAAGGGAGGAGGATGATGAGGAGGACTGTGGGGTCCTTGGTGCTCTCTGAGCTTGGTGGTTTTCTTGCAGACGTCTCATGACCCAACTAGGCAACATCATCAGTGCTAGAAGGGAATGGATGAGTGGAGAGGAGGAGGAGGAGGACTGTGGGCTCCTTGGTGCTCTCTGAGCTTGGTAGTTTTCTTGCAGACGTTTTATGACCCAACTAGGCAACATCATCAGTGCTAGAAGGGAATGGGTGAGTGGAGAGGAGGACTGTGGGGTGCCTTGGTGCACTTTGAGCTTGGTAGTTTTCTTGCAGACGTTTCGTGACCCAACTAGACAACATCATCAGTGCTAGAAGGGAGAAAGGTTTGCAAGGGAGGAGGATGAGGAGGACTGTGGGCTCCTTGGTGCTCTCTGAGCTTGGTGGTTTTCTTGCAGACGTCTCATGACCCAACTAGGCAACATCATCAGTGCTAGAAGGGAATGGGTGAGTGGAGAGGAGGACTGTGGGGTGCCTTGGTGCACTTTGAGCTTGGTAGTTTTCTTGCAGACGTTTCGTGACCCAACTAGACAACATCATCAGTGCTAGAAGGGAGAAAGGTTTGCAAGGGAGGAGGATGAGGAGGACTGTGGGCTCCTTGGTGCTCTCTGAGCTTGGTAGTTTTCTTGCAGACGTTTTATGACCCAACTAGGCAACATCATCAGTGCTAGAAGGGAATGGGTGAGTGGAGAGGAGGACTGTGGGCTCCTTGGTGCTCTCTGAGCTTGGTAGTTTTCTTGCAGACGTTTTATGACCCAACTAGGCAACATCATCAGTGCTAGAAGGGAATGGGTGAGTGGAGAGGAGGACTGTGGGGTGCCTTGGTGCACTTTGAGCTTGGTAGTTTTCTTGCAGACGTTTCGTGACCCAACTAGACAACATCATCAGTGCTAGAAGGGAGAAAGGTTTGCAAGGGAGGAGGATGAGGAGGACTGTGGGGTCCTTGGTGCTCTCTGAGCTTGGTGGTTTTCTTGCAGACGTCTCATGACCCAACTAGGCAACATCATCAGTGCTAGAAGGGAATGGATGAGTGGAGAGGAGGAGGAGGAGGACTGTGGGCTCCTTGGTGCTCTCTGAGCTTGGTAGTTTTCTTGCAGACGTTTTATGACCCAACTAGGCAACATCATCAGTGCTAGAAGGGAATGGATGAGTGGAGAGGAGGAGGAGGAGGAGGACTGTGGGGTCCTTGGTGCTCTCTGAGCTTGGTGGTTTTCTTGCAGACGTCTCATGACCCAACTAGGCAACATCATCAGTGCTAGAAGGAGGAAAGTTTGCAAAAGAGGAGGAGGAGGAGGAGGAGAACTACGTGGTTCTTGGTGCTCTCCGAGCTTGGTGGGTTTTCTTGCAGACGTCTCATGACCCAACTAGGCAACATCATCAGTGCTAGAAGGGAATGGGTGAGTGGAGAGGAGGAGGAGGACTATGGGGTCCCTTGGTGCTCCAAGGTAACACCATCAGTGTCCCTATTGGAGCAAGTGACGCTTTGAGCATTGAAAGGCTTTCGAGATGTTTTGACTCTGGTCTCCTCTGCTGGATCCCGCCAGGATTTTATGGAAACCTTGGTTTACAATAACCCCGGTTTTCTAAAGTGCGGCTGGGGACCCAAAGCAGGCCAGGGGTTCCCGCCCGTCAGCCGAGAACTCGGTCCACATTCCCGACTTACACCTGCCTGGGTCCATGTGCCTCTGCTTGAAGATAAACGCACCCTCGTCCTCATTTGGAACACACCCCTTTCGCAACGAAATCTGAGCATGGATCATTTCTCTTTCCTGCTGGCTCCAGAGCGTGTGCAGATGCCCAATCCTGGTGTGTGTGTGTGTGTGTGTGTGTGTGTGGGCTGTCTCCTTATAATTGTTGTTATCATCATTTCTCAAAATTAACTGTACCCAGACAACATACCGTTTATGTAGACATTGTTTTTATGAATAATAATTATTATTATTATGGTTGTTATTGTTATTATCATCATCATGATGCTTGGGAAGTGTTCGACTAGTGATTTGTGATACGAAACCCAGCATAGTTATTTCGTTTGCTGCACTGTCATTTTTGTATATTATAATAATTGCTCTGGGACACAGTCAGATAATCAGTGGGGGTCCCTTTCTTAGCTCCAACTTTGACCCCGCAATGTCCTGGTTACCTTCTGGGCTAGAGAAAAACTCTCCCAGGAAACAGCCTTGGGCTGCAGAGATTCAAGTCCAAAACACGGTCAACAAAAACTGTAACTTAAAGTCCAAACAAGGCAAGATGAGGTCATTAGTCCGGCAGGGCAGGAGCAAGAATTCCAGATGTGAAGGCACGGCAATAACTCAACACAGTTGGGAGGATGCCAGGAACGCAGATTAGCAAAGTCAACACAAGATAAAGTCAACGTTTGCTCCCAGCAGCTGCCGCACTCAGCTTGCATCTCTTTTAAACTCTCATTCTCAGGTGTGGCTAATGAAGGGAATCAGGGCCCTTTCCTCCCCCGTAAGCCATGCAACCCTCGTTGCTCCCTTCTCTGTTCCTCCCTGCGTGTCTTAGGATGCAGAGGGTGTGGGCCTGGGTCTTCCCTCTCCCTTGTTCTCCCTCTCCTCTGCTCTGCCCAGCCGGACTTTGCCTTTCCCCAGTTACCTCCGCAGCCAACGGAGCCACACTCCCGCTCCCTTGTCAGTTGTTTGTCTTCCTCCTCGGATTCAGACTCCGACGGGGGGTGGAATAACACAGGCACCTGCCACATGACACCCCGGACTTAACAGTTGTCAATAAGAAAGACCGAAAAGTCTGGATAGTGGCCGCGGCCGTGCCTGGAGACAGCAGAAGAGAAGAGGAAGAACTGAAGAAGATCACAAAATACACAAAAACCTACAAATAGAAACAGAACGACCGTGGCAGAGGCAAGCAAGGGTAGTAGTACCCATAGTCATAGGCGCCTTGGGTGCAGTCCCAAAACAACTGGAGCCACCCCTTGAACACCACCAGTGGCATTGACACGTTTGCCCTCCGTCAATTGCAGAAGGCAGCTTTGCTTGGAACAGCTTCCATCCTGCGGCGAGATCTGCAACACCATCCAACATCCAGATTTGCCTATTCCAGGTCCTTGGGAAGGGCTCGATAGGTAGACAAAAATGCCAGACCCAATCTAAACACCTGGCTGACTGTGCAAATAATAACAATAATAATAATAATAATAATAATAATAATAATAATAATAATAATAATAATAATAATAATATAAAAATAGTATTTGGGGGATGACTTTGTCTCTGTCTCTTCGCAAGAATCCTCCACGTCCTCCCCCTTCAAATTTGACCTGGCCTTGGTCCACAGGAGCGAGTGCAAATTCCAGTATCTTGGTATTCGTATGTATCCCAGGGTTTTCCCCAAAGAGGAGGGGGGTCAACTTATTTTCCAAAGCCCTTGAAGAAGGCAGAACAAGAAGCAACGGACGGAAACTCATCCAGGAGAGAAGCAACTGGAATTAAGGAGGAATTTACTGACAATGAGAACAATGAACCAGTGGAACTGCTTGCCACTGGAAGTTGTGGGTGCTCCATCACGGAGGGTTTTAAGAAGTGACTGGAGAGCCCTTTGTCCGAAAGGATACAGGGTTTCCTGCCTCAGCAGGAAGGGGCTGGACTAGAAGACCTCTTGAGGAATTTGGGGGGGGGGGGGTTGAAAAAGGGGTTGTAAAATCTGACCGACAGTCGTGTCACAGCTCACCAAATGACCACACCGCTTAAACAGGCAGGTTTCCGCTCTCCACTGTGGTTGTAAGTCAAGGACTGCCTCGTCGTAGAGCGGGTTGTCTTTCGGCAGCTGGTGTGAATGGACTGGAAATGCTCAACATTTGTCCTCTTTTTTAAAAATAGATTTTATCTTCAGAACGCCCATCACTTTGGCCAAACACGGAGAGACTCACGAGGAGCATAAAAGCCACTTGCGAAAGGTACGTTCGGCCAGGTGCATTTTATTTAATCAGTATATTTCAGTGGTAACCCTTGACTTACAGCCGTCGGCTTAGTGGCCGCTCAAAGCTGCAATGGCACTGAAAGACCGAGTCATGAAAAGAGGTTTCCCCATTTATGTCAACTCATAAAATATTTCTCTGGTCTTTTTAAGAGTTGCCAAGAGAAAGCAGACATGATATTCTTCCGATTAAAATCGGAATTCCGATTTTTTGGGGAATCGCCCCCCTTTTCCCTCCCTTCTTCTCCTCCTTCCTCCCCTCGGAGGCCCCGAGTCAGGAGTTGCTACCGCTGGCGCGGCTCTGCGTGGCTCCAGTCCCGTTGCCTCAGGAAGGAAAGGCAAAAAGGAAGAGCCGCGCAGCGCTTTGCAACAGCAGCAGCGGCTCCTGGTTTTGCCTTTCCCTTCCCAAGGCAACGCGGACTGGAGCTGCTATGAGCCGTGCCGGCGTAGCAACTCCTGACAGCCCCAGCCGGATACCTGAGCGGAGGCCGGGCGGTGCGGGCGGTGCGAGCGGAGGCCGCTGAGCGGCAGGAAAAGGGAGCTGGGCAGCGATTTCTTGGCGCGCGGTGGGGGTCTCTTGGCGGCCCGATTTTTTTTTCAGAGGGGAATATCATGCCTGAGAGGGGGGAAGGGGTTTGAAAGAGCAGTGCAGCAGCTTGGAAACTGAAACTGCATTCCATAAATGTTTTCAAAGATAGTAACTAGGTGATCGAAGTTTCTGCCACGCAAAATTCTAACTGGAGAGCACGATAGATGACTCTGGGCTATGGAGGTGTCCCATTGGAGAATATGGATTACGATACACCCAGGGGGTGCAGGGGGGGGGAAACCAGGGTCAAGGGTAACAACCAATGTATGTGTCTCAAGAGTTGGCTACGCCCAGGCAGTGCCAGCATGTTAACTCCCAATAAATCCTTTTGAAGTTTTAGAAGTTTGGCTCGAGACTCAGGATTTCAATGGGGTTACAGCTTACACACGATCTACACAAATTCTCATCCGAAGGAACTTGCTGCTGCTGCTGCTGTTCCTTTCTTTCACAAGATCAACCTTGCTTCCTAGCTGAGACATGACAAATGGCAAGAAGAGAAGATGCCGGAGGATTTGATTCACAAGCTGATGGCGGGGGACGACGCTGAAGTGGACAGGAAGAGGACGGATGACCAGAAGAAAGAGGAATCCCTGGTGGCCAGAGTGAGCCACGAATGTGTAAGTGTTGCGGCCTGTTGGCCAGCCAAATCAGTGGAGGAGGAGGCGTGGGAGTCGGGGTCAGCATCAGGGCAACCTGGGAGCTCCGAGGGGAAAGAGGGGATGGAGCTGGCTGAAAGAGAGAGAGATGGAGGCGGAGCCTGGGTCATCTCTCAGCCCTTAGATGGAGAGTCAACAGCCCCCAGGTCTGGAGGTGGCTGAGGCGGAAGAGGATCAAACAGTCCAGTGCTTGATGCACAGAAGGCAGAGGAGAGGAGAGCAGTGGAAATCTATGGGCTGGTCCTTGGTATGGGAGCTCCGAGGGGAAAGAGGGAATGGAGCTGGCAGAGAGAGAGAGACATAGAGGCGGAGCCTGGGCCATCCGTCATCCCTCAGATGGAGAGTCAACAGCCCCCAGGTCTGGAGGGGGCTGACGCGGAAGAGGAGGAAAAGCTGGGTCCAGTGCCTGATGCACAGAAGGCAGATGAGAAATCTATCTATGGGCCAGTTCTAGGGACAGGAGCTCCGAGGGGGAATGAAACGAGAAAGAGAGAGAGAGGAAGCCTGGGCCGTCCGTCGGTCCTCAGATGAGAGTCAACAGCCTTCAGGTCTGGAGGTGCCTGACGCAGAAGGCAAAGGAGAGGAGAGCAGTGGAAATCTATGGGCCAGTTCTAGCTCCGAGGGGAATGAAACGAGAGAGAGAGAGAGAGAAGCCTGGGCCGTCCGTCGGTCCTCAGATGAGAGTCAACAGCCTTCAGGTGTGGAGGTGGCTGATGCGGAAGAGGAGGAATAGATGGGTCCAGTGCCTGACACACAAGGCAAAGGAGAGGAGAGCAGTGGAAATCTATGGGCTGGTCTTCAGGACGGGAGCTCCGAGGAGGAATGGAACTGGCAGAGAGAGGGAGGGAGGGGGAGAGAGAGAGAGAGAGAGAGAGGGAGGGAGGCAGAACCTGGGCCATCCGTCAGCCCTCAGATGGAGAGTCAACAGCCCCCAGATCTGGAGGTGGCTGATGCGGGAGAGGAGGAACAGGTGGGTCCAGTATCAAATGACACTGGAAACATGGGAGGCTGATTGGAAAGATGGTTTAATGGTGAAGCAGAACCACGTGTGATTCTGGGCAGCTGACCCCATGAAGTTGAGAGTGGGTGGCTTTTATACCTTCTCTTGGGCTTCCTGTTCCTGTGCAAGAACATGTCTTCTATTGGCTGTTGTCAGACTCCCATGGGGCCATGTAGGGGTCATGTTTGTCTGAGCTCAGTTTGGTTAAAGTTTGCCGGGTGATGCAATGTCCTTAGGAGATGGTGCTCTGCTGCTAGATAATCCTATTATATCCTGGAGAGTCATGTCTTAATCCCATCATCCTGGAGCTGGAGGTCTTTAGTCTGGTAGATAGACTGGCTCCGTCCTGCTCCATGGGCACCAAATATCTGCAGGGGGGTCAGGGAGCTGTTTCCTGCCTTTAAAAACACGTTTCTTCTTTTACCATCCAGAGAATTAGAATATCCCGCCTTTTTAACATTTCCTAAAATATTTCCTTCTTCTGGGAGGGGAGCGGCTTCCACGGCGCTCTTGGGGGGTGCTGTGCTTGCCATACATACACCCTGATTTTTTCTTCACTTACCACCAGTTTCCCGAGTGCCTGTCGGATTCCGAAAACGAGGAACCCTTCCAGTGCCGGCCCGTCTATCGGTCGGCTTTTGTCTCCAAGGGCAGCGCCTACTCGGTCGCCTTGCTGGCTGGGTGAGTTCCCCCCGGCGGTTCCGGTTGAGCGATAAGAGATGATAGAAAAACTCGCTTTGACCCTAAGGAGGGTGGCCTATAAGTTTAATAAATAAATATATTTTTTAAAAGATGCTTTTCAGAAAAACGACTGACTAAACCAGGAGTCTCCAAACTTGGCAATTCCCAACTCCAACAGCATTGGGAGTTGAAGTCCACAAATCTTTATTTTACACACACACACACACACATATATTTATTGAACATTTTTCAGCGGTTTAAAATATATGGACATTCTTTACAACGCTACAGTATCACAGATACTCATATGTTATGTCTCACCTGTGCCCACGAGGTGAGAAGTCCAAATTTCCAAATGAATATAAACAAGCAAACAAGTCCAGTAATGACAGGGTTAAATTCCTTGAGCCGGGAAGTTCTTGGCAGTCTCACACAAGCTGTCTGCCAAGTCCGATAATAAAGCAGAAATATAAATCACAAGCTGTCGCCACACAGAGAATCTTTCGAAGCTTCTCTCACTAAGTAACACGTTGTCCCGAACAAATTCTCAGAGCGAACACACCCACTTTTATTCTCTGTGGGGCGTGTCAGTCCCTCATCTCAGTCTCTAATTCGTCCTTTCCTTTTACGTTGCAACTTACACTTTTGCCTGTGCCGTTGTCTCGCATCAAGCCAGCATTCCTCGGCTTGATCCTCAGTCAGAGGCTCTGATACGCTCTCCTGATTATCTGCCGACACCTGAGGCACAATCAGGGAGGAAGGTCCGGCCGAAGAGGAAAGTCCTGGGGAGGAAGGCAACTCCAAATCCACTAACAAAGCAGGCTCAAACCTCAGAGCCAAATCCTCCCCTTCCTCACCGTCCAAGTCTGTGTCCTCTAGCAAAGCAGCCCAAATCCTCCTCTTCCTCATTGTCCAAGTCCTCGACCTCTGACAAAGCAGGCTCAAACCTCCGAGCCACAACACTCATATATACATCGTAATTACATTACTAATCTTTGCTTTTGTTACCAAGTGTCCCAGACCAGATAGAATTCCGATTCACCTCTATCTTTTAATTCCAGTGTAAGCCTGTCCATCTCCGCGCAGTCTAAGATCTTTTTTTATCACTATCCCTTCAGAGGGTTATACTGTCATGTTTCCAGGTTTGTGCGTAAACGATTCTGGCTGCAGTAATTATATGCAAAATAATACATAGTAATAATAATAATAATAATAATAATAATAATAATAATAATAATAATAATAATAATAATAATAATAATAATAATAATAATAATAATAATATTTTTGCTGTAATCTCCTCTTATTATCCCTAGCAAGAAATGTTCAGGTCTAAATTCAATTTGTTAGCTTGTTATTTCCTCTTAGCCATTTTTAAAATTCTAATCCAATATCGCTTGGCTTCCGGGCAAGTCCACCACATGTGAAAAAAGGTCCCTTGACTGTTTTTTATATTTCCAACATTCTGGGCTTCTGGTTGGGAACATCTTTGCAAACTGAGCCAGGCTTCGTAAACCGTAATGATGCACAAACTTATTTTTTTAAACAAAACCCCATTTTATTGCAATGCTCGGAATTGTTTTCATTCCCAGTCAGAATTAATCTCAAACAGTCCCCCGAGATAAGCACCCACCTTTCAGTTCTGTGAACTGCTGCCAAAAACAAGTATCAAATGAACTAGAAAAGACAGGAACCGAAGTACAAAGAGCTTCAACGATGACTCTGAACCGATCGAGTGACTTTGCTTCCTGCAAAGGTTTCATCATCTTGGCCTGACTTTTATCCCTTATGGGAGGGGCAGTCACCTCCAAGCCTTACTCCTGAGTTGCCCCTTTTGTCTCAGCTGCTCTTGCCTTCTGGCAGCTCTGTGCATACGCGTACTGGGAACAGGCTCCCGCTGTTCCTCTGCCTTGCTGCTGCCAGACTCCAGAGGCAGCACCCCACTCCCAGATGGTCCTGGCCCCATCTCTGCACTGGATGCAGGACCCTCGTCCGAGTCCCCTCCAGACTCCCGGACTGGTTCCCCTTTTTCCCCACTGTCCGATTCCACTGCCATCTGCACCGGCTGCCAGCAAACCACAACAGCCGGGAGTAGATGCCAACAGTAAAACCTTTTATATATATTTTCTTTATACGCTGCCAACATTGTTAATTTGTAATCCCCTCCCAGCCACATTTCCCCCCCAATATTCTAATTCGATCCTATACCCAAAGTTCTTTCCCCAGGCTGTCACCGTTTCTGCAACGGTTTCTTCCATTTTAAAATTCCAAAGGAAACTGTATATTTTGGTTATCATCTTCTCCATCCCGAAGTGCACAGGGCTTAAAAGTTGCCAAGGTTGGAGACCCCTGGACTAAATTTGCAGAGGCAGGTGTTGACTTACGACCGCAACCGAGCTCCAGATTTCGGTGTGAAGTGAATTTGGCCCGTTTTTTTTTTTACGAACATTCTGGACCACATTTGTTAAGTGAATCCCTGCAGTTGTTAAGTGAGTCACATGGTCGTGAAGTGAATCCGGCATCCCTGTGGATTCTGCCGGTCCGAAGGTCGCAAAAGAGGATTAGGTGACCCCAGGATCCTGCGACCATCATAAATACAAGTTGGTTGCGGAGCGTCTGAATTTTGATTTGTGTGACCACGGGGAATGCCGCAACGATGTGTGGAAAACGACCATAAGTCACTTTTTCCTGTGCTCTTCTAACTTTGAGCGGTCACTGTGACGACCCGGGGTGTGACCCAAAAATAACAAAGTCACAAAAGTAGAATAAATACCCTTTAAATACCCTCCAACTTGGCCCCCCAGTGTCCAGTTATTCTCAGATGGAAATCTAACTGTTCCAAAAACAGTCTACAAATGGAGTAAATGCAGTCCGAACCCAAAGTAAAGATAATTAGAAATAAGAAAAACCAACACAAACCTCACTGAAGTAATTAACACAGCAGGCCAGGATGATAAATTGCAGACTTCCACCAGATAACGCAGAAACCACAGTTGGGAGGACGCCAAAACCCAGATAAGTCTCGACAAAGATAATGCACACTTTGCTTCCAGCAACTTTGCCATGCTGCGCAGTTTGCCCTTTTAAACAGTCTTCCCGCTGCAACTAATGAAGGGGATCAGGGCCCTTTCCTCTCCCCGTAAGCCACATTGCTCCCTTCTCTGTTCCTCCCTGTGTGCCCTAGGATGAAGAGAGGGGGGTGGGCCTAGGTCTTCCTCTAAATGCCCAGCCGAGTCAGACTCCAACAAGGGCATGACAAGTCACTAAATGAATTGTTGTAAGTCGAGGGCTGCCTGTATCTGAAAGGACAGGCTGGCGCTTTAATAATAGCGAGAAGGAATGACGTTTGCAGGCTTCAATCAAGTGGCTAAGGTTATTTTTTTTCCCTCCCTCCCTTTTTTTTGTTTTTGTTTTGCAAAATCTCCACAGAAATTTCAGTTCCAAAGTCGAAAGGAGTCAAAGTTGCAACGATACTCTGGGGAATCGATCGAAGAGCAGGCAGAGATCGGCTCCTGTTAGGACAAAGGTACCGGATTCTTGGTGACCCCTGGGGGAAAAAAATAATGGCTGTCTTTAAAAAAAAAAAAAGTCTCGACTTTTCCTCTTAAGAAAAGGATCGGAGAGGAGATTAGCCATGTACCTATAAGCCCTCAACATATGACCCTCCTGGAGCATGTCCGTCACTGTTGTATGTCGTCATGCTTGTAAAATGGCTTCGTCCTATGTGACTGATCCGATTCTAGGACCTCTTTTTTGTAGTGGTGGCGAAGTCATTAATCGAACCGACCATTCGCCATCGGTTTGCTTTTAACGAAAACTGGGGAGTAAATTTTTTGCCCCCAAAACTGGAACGATGTAAAATGCAGTCACAGGACTGTGGGACGCTATAAATCGACTATTAAATTGAATATTAAATTTTTCTGGGAAAGGCAATATGAATCAACACTGTGGTTCCCCTTTCTCTCTCGCCTCCGTTGTTCTGAATTTTTGTGCCATTTTGTCTCCCAAAGGTGCTTTTTTTATTTCCCCCCCCCCAAGAGGCGACTGAACTTCCTTGTTTTTTCTTTGAAGACATTTCACTTCTCCTCCAAAGAAGCTTCTTCAGCTCTGACCGGATGGTGGGGAATGGAAGGATTCATACCAGTCATTTGCATCCTTTTTAGAGGGTCGCTGAGGCCACTTGGAGGTTTACCTGTGTCCTCAGGATCACCTGAGTGGTGCAAATGGGTGGGGAGCCAACAGTGAAGGGACACAGGGCAGAAAACATCCTGCAGCCAAGAAGGCTCCACGCCCATTTGCAATACTCGGGGAACCCACAGACAAACCTCCAAGTGGCCTCAAGGACCCTCTAACAGGATGCAAATGACCAGCTGTCTGCAAGGAATATCAATCCTTCCATTCCTCACCATCCAGTCAGAGCTGAAGAAGCTTCTTGGAGGAGAAGTGAAACAACTTTGTTAGGGATATACACCCTAGCAGAACCTGCACGGCAGTCAGGCAGGCAGGCAAATATGTGAGATAAACGTTGTTGTAGTTTACACTCAGTAAAAACAGATACACAGTGCTAGTTAAATAGTTTATTCCAGTAAGATTTATAGCATAGTCAAACAGTCCATATATCATTCACTTAGTTCAGTCCCTCGGGGGATTAATCAGTTGCAAAGTCCAGTGTCGAAAAAGAGGTCATTAAACTTACTAATATCAGTCCAGTAATCAATCTCTTCACAGTAGAGATATGAAGAAGTCAAACCTCTTTTCTTCTTTCAGCAACAGCAGGGAAACACGCAGTTAACAATCCATCATTGTCAGCAAGGAATCCAGTAAGCCAGCAATCAATCAGGTTCTCTTGCTCCCTCTTATGGCTGTTTTACAACCGCACCCAAAATTACATGCTTTGCAGTTTAAAGTGACACACACTTAAACTCACTATCATAGTCTATATATATTATTTTACCCAAACCACGTTAGGTAACCTTGTTATTCCTAACAAACTTCAAAGGAAAAAACAAGAAAGACCAGTCACCTCTTGAAAAAAAAAATCACTTTTGGGCCAACCGTGACCTGGATGACCCCGAACCTCCACAGACTTCCATTTTTGGGGGCGCCATCCCTGACCGATAACGTCTTCTCTTGCAGGCCAACCCCTCCACTGGTGCCTCCGTTTCCCTCGTGGGTGTCCTTTCCTCCACCCAAAACAACCGCTGCCTCTCTGCTCCGGACCTGACGGCCGAGAAGCGCCTGGCCTCCCACCAGGCGCCGGCCTCGTTCCCCGTTCTGCCCAGGCAGGAGCGCTCGATCAGCCCCGAGAGCAACGACAGCATCTCCGAGGAGCTGAATCATTTCAAGCCCATCGTCTGTTCACCCTGCACGCCTCCCAAGCAGCTGCCGGACGGGCGTGTGCTGAGCCCCCTCATCATCAAGTCCACCCCCAGGAACCTGACCAGGAGCCTGCAGAAGCCCACCACCTACGAAGCCAGCCCTCGGATCCTGAAGAAGTGGGAGCAGATCTTCCAGGAACGTCAGGTCAAAAAGACGCTCTCCAAGGCTACCTTGACCACCTCGGTTCCCGAGCCGGGCGAAGATTTCCCGGCCCCGAACCTCAACATCCCCATCAACGGTCCTCTGAACATTTCCAGCGATGTCTCCTTGGCGGACCCTCTCCTTCCTCACTCTCTAGCAAAGCTGGACAGTTCTGTAAATGATCGGAGAGCCTCAGAGGCTACGGAGCTGACCCCCAGGGTCCTCCCGCTGAGACCCGCCGAGAAACCCCCCCATTCCAGGGTGTCCGAGCTCCCTGAAGTGAAATCGGCGCCCGTCCGGCTGGGTCGTGCCTTCGCTTCGATGCCAAAGCGATACCCCGGAAAGTCGTGCGAGTGAACGCGGCCTCGGAGAACGGCACGCTCGGGAATCCGGCCGAGCGGAAGCCGCGCAGATACTGGGACGAGAGCGGACTGCGCCGTCTCTCCAACGGCCTCCGTCTCGAGAGGGGACTCGGCGAGGAGACTCCCTCTCTGCGGCGCGGACAGAAGCGGCCATGCAAAACCAAGCACCTGGACCCCTCGGTCAAGCGGCTGAGGCCGTCGGTGGGCTGTCGCAAGGGCCCTCCGGCGTCCGACCCGCTGAGACGGCAGAGGCGACGGCAGCGGGGCGGGACCGAGCAGAGACTAGAACAGGAGGAGGCCGACCGGCGGCTGGCCGTGCAACTCCAGCGGCAGTTTGAGCGGGAGATCCGGATAGCGGAGAGGCCAAAGGGGCGAGCTGATCAGTATTTCTTACGGTCCAAGAACGCCACCGGGACAAAGTAAACCCTTTGCAAGCTGTGTGGCTTTTTTCGAGATTTTTTTTTGCACCTGTAGACATCGCTTGTCCGTCTGGCGGAGTTCCGGGAAGCGGGAGTTCACTCCCGTCCGTTGCGAGAGCCGGATGGAGGCCACAGTCTGGAGCCTTCCACCTGCCCCCACACTCCCCCCACGCTGACTCCGGGATCATACATCTCGCTCACAGCGAAGACCCTTCGTCTGTTCTCGTTCGGGAGTCGGATCCGGGGTGCCGATCCGGTTCTCTGCCTCGGGATCTGAGCAGGTTACAAATAACGGGGTTGAACCGACGCTACAAGCGGTGCTTGTAATTTTAGGAGCAGCTCCGCGTGGCTGGAAGGGCCCAGAGGCAGAATGGTGGATCTGCAATAAATATATATATATATATTTGAATCTATCAATACAGGTAGTCCTCGACTTACAACAGTTCATTTCGTAACCGTTCAAAGTTACATCACCCCCAAAAAAAAAGTGACTTTACGACTGTTTTTCACATGTAACGACTTTTGCACCGTCCCCATGGTCACGTGATCAGAATTCAGAGGCTTCACGGCTGACTCCTATTTATGACGGTCGCAGCTTCCTGCAATCCCCCTTTTGCGAGCTCCATGGGGGAAGCCACATTCACTTTTACGACTGTGTTGCTAACTTAACACTGGTCACGCTTCCCTTAGCTAGAAAGGTCGCAAAACGGAGCAAAACCATTCCCTTAACAACCGTCTCCCCTACCCGCATAAATCGGGGGCTCCCTTGTGGTTCGTAAGTCGAGGACTACCCGTATTTAAATCTTATACGGTTAAATCTGGAGAGGAGCGAAAGGGGCGCTTGGCTTGGTTGGAGTCCTGGCTGACTTCCATGGGCGAGAAAGACCCTTGGGCTGCCCGGTTGGGGTATTTCTCCCCTTATTTCTCCCCCCCTTGGCTTTCCATCCCCACCAGCCCTTAGTTGTGACGGTTGTGTTGTCGCCGTATCACAACGCACAAATCCGCTTTGGGGCAGGCAGGCGGAGCCACGCAACCGACAGCGCCCTTAAATCTGGTTTCTCACCAGTGTGTACGACGAGGCCTCCCAACAACCAGGTTAAAACGAATGGAAGCCGCGAAGCCAGGATCCCATCTCGGTTTATTTTGTGGCGCGCCCAGATTATATTACACACCCACCTCTTTTTGCAAGACGCGGGGTGGTGGGGGGTGGTTGCGGAGTCCGCCTCAATGACTTCCAGTATTTGGGGGTTCCCCTCACCCCACCCCGACAGGGTTGTGTCGGTCCCTCTCTCGGGTACCTTGAGAAGTTTTCCGGCATCTGAGAAAAAAAAACAAACCAGGTTGCGTTTTGTGGCTCGGTCAAATCCAAGGATTATTTTTTTTTTAAAGGGGGGCTGGGAGTTTTGGAGGAGTTTTGAGTGGGGGGGTTTGTTTCCCAGCCGTTCTTCCAAAAAGGGGGGTGAAGGTGTTTTTTTTTTTTTTTCAAGCACTTCCAAACTTTGGCTGCCCAGGTGAGCATTTGAAGCTGTTGTTGACTCCACTTGAAACCATCCTGGGAAAATAGAGGAAAATATATATATATATATATAAAGTTTGTTTTTTTCCCTTTAAGGATAGTTAGAATCACGTGATCTCTGGAACCAGGTTGCATTTCCAAAGCCCCCTTGGCCCAGCCAGCGTGAATTCTGGGAATTGTAGTCCACCCAGGCTGGTATGGGGAATTCTGGGAGTTGGGAGTCTATTTGTACTGTCTGGGGCATGCTGGGAGTTGAAGGTCGCATCTTAAAACGGGCCAAGGCTCTCAACTTTGTGTGGACTTTGACCCCCAGAATGCCCCGTGCACCAAATCCCAGAATTCCTCAGCCAGCATGGGTGACCTTTGACTCCCTGAATTCCCTTCCCAGCATGGAATTCTGGGAGTTGAAGTCCACCCAAACTGGCTGAGGTTTTCGGAAGTTGGAAGTCCTTCCTTCATGCTGGCTGGGGCATGATGGGAGTTGAAGTCCACATGTTAAACTGGCCAAGAATGTCCAAGCTACCATGAATGAACAAGCTCCCAGAATTCCCCAGCCAGCATGAATAGACTCCCAACTCCCAGAATTCCTCAGCCAGTTTGCTGTCTGGGGCATTCTGGGAGTTGAAGTCCACCCAACCTGGCCAAGGTATTTGGGAATTGGAACTCCTTCATGCTGGCCAGGGGCATGCTGGGAGTTGGAGTCCACCCATGCTGGCTGGGGGCATGCTGGGAGTTGGAGGCCGCATCTTAAAACGGGCCGTGCTTCACAACTTTGTGTGGACTTCAACTCCCTGAATTCCACAGCCAGCAATGAATTCTGGGAGTTGAAGTCCATGCAAGCTGTCTGGGGCATGCTGGGAGTTGGACCACATTTAAACTGGGCAAGGTTCTCAACTGGGTGGACTTCAACTCCCAGAATTCCCCGGCCAGCGTGAATGGACTTCAATTCCCAGCATGCCCCATCCAGCGTGAATTCTGGGAGTTGAAGTCCACCCAAACTGGCTGAGGTTTTCGGAAGTTGGAAGTCCTTCCTTCATGCTGGCTGGGGCATGAGGGGAGTTGAAGTCCACATGTTAAACTGGCCAAGAATGTCCAAGCCAGCATGAATGAACAAGCTCCCAGAATGCCCCAGCCAGCATGAATAGACTCCCAACTCCCAGAATTCCTCAGCCAGTTTGCTGTCTGGGGCATTCTGGGAATTGAAGTCCATATTCTTTAGGCCTTTCTGTGCTGGGAAGTGCAACTTGGCCCATTTCCTAACCTCCCCGATTCAAGAGCATATTCTTAACCAGTATTAAACTACCTTTCGATGCATCTGTTCTTCGCTTGGCCTGGCCTTTGATTTGGGTTTAAAGCCTTCGTTTTTTTGGGGGGGGGGTTCCCCCCCAAAATTCCAAAGGGTAGCTATGCATTCTGCCATTTACCGGCGTGGGTGAAAAGCAGGGGTTTTTTTGGAGGGGGGGTTTGCAGGGAGAAAGATTTGGGCAGGGCAGGAACGGCCACCCAAGATGGAAAACTCTGTACGAAACTTCCGTTTAGCTTTTGGGGAGATTTCTCCCGCGGGAAACGATGCCTCCAAACATTTAGGGGGCTGGGCAGCTCGTGTCGGGGCCCCCCCTAAAAATGAGATTTTTGTACTGCATCGATTCCCCAGCGTCCTTTCTATTTATTAATAGAATTTAATTAATTCTATCCACTTGCCTCGTGGAGATGCCGTCCGTGGAAGCGAAGGAAGAAGAAAAGATAAGCCTTAAAAGACATTCTGAAATGAACAAATTATTATTATTAGTATTATTATTATTATTATTGGGAAAGATGGTTCTAACCTCGGAGCCCTGCGAGCAGAAACTGCCAAGGAGGCGCTGAATATTTTTCCATTTTCACCCCTCCAGCACGATAGCCCTCCGAGGACTTGAACACAGTCCTTGACTTACGACGATTCATTTAGTGACCTTTCAGAGCCACAGGAACCCTAAAAAAAATGACTTACAGCCATTTTTCCACAATGACCCCCATGTCTCGTGACCAAAATCTGGACCCTCGTCCATTGACTCGTATTTACGATGGTATCCCAGGCGGGGGTGTCATGTGGTCCCCTTTTGCAGCCTTCTTCGCTTAACAAAACTGTTACCGATTCAATGACTCACTGAACGACGGGACCCAGGCAGGCCGTAAAATGGGACCGAGCTCCCTTCAGAAATGTCTCGCTTAGCAACAGAAGGTTTGGGCTCCGTTGTCGTAAGGCGAGGAGTATCTGCATGGTCCTTTTCAAAGATGCCCCCGCCCCTCCGTTCCCCAAATCCGAGGGTTGTCGGTGTGTCGGCATCTATGGAAGCCGAATATTGTGCTGAGCGGCGTATTCACAATAATCCAGCTGTCACTCGGTTCTCTGACTCCCTGCCTGCCTTTTTAAAATACAGATAGTCCTCGACTTACAACTGTTCATTTAGTGGCCGTCCATAGTTACCACACTGGAGAAGGGAAAGAAAGAGACGACCGTTTTTCACACAACCTGTTCTGACCAAGGCTTCCTGTCTAGTCCCTAAAACCCTCTTTTTATTTCAACGGCTGTGAATTATAGTCATAATCACAGCCCATAATAAGTCCCGAACAGTGTGTGAATAGTCCCACAGGTCCTTCAGGATAAGGCTGATAAGCACCCACCTTTATCTCCCTTGAAATGCTGCCAACCATTAAATTGCCAATTAGCTGTACGAGGCCAAATGGACCACAAAGTCAACATGGAGCTTCAAGAGATTAAACCGACCAGAACAAAAGTTGCTTCCTGCAAAGGCTCCTGTCCCTTGGCTCCTCCTTTATGTCTTATGGGAGGGGCCAATCATCTCCAAGCCTTCCTCCTGAGTCGCCCCTTTTGTCTTAACTGTTCTTGCCTTCTGGCAGCTCTGCAAGTGCACACTGGGAACAGGCTCCCACTGTTCCTCTTCCTCGCTGCTGTCAGATTCCGGAGGCTCCCGAGTCAGCACATCACTCCCAGATGGCCCTGGCTCCAACTCTGTGTTGGACGCAGGACCCTTGTCTGAGCCCTCCCCAGACTCCAGGACTGGCCCACGTTCCTCCCCACTCTCCCACTCTGCTGCCGGCTCCGCAGGCTGCCGGCGGACCACAACACAACCGTTGTTGTGGTCCCCACAGTCACGTGATCAAAATTCAGAGGCTTGGCAATCTTCTGGGGAGACGTGATTTCCCCCCCCCACACACACACACACTTGGGAGTCCTGACATGCCAAGACAGTGGGGAAGCCCGATTCACTTAACGACCGAGTGATTCACTTATCAACTGCAGGGATTGACTTAGCAATGGCAGCCAGAAAGGTTGTAAAACGGAGCACTTCACTCCCTTAACCCAATAAGTTTCGCTTGGCCACGTAAAGTTTGGACCGAGTTTCTAAGTTGAGGACTATAGCGGTATTGGGACATTTCTAGGGGTCTTGAGAGGAGACACGCCTCATTTTTTTCCCCCTCCCCCTGGCTGTTTATAAAATGCCACGTGCAGGTGTGACACTAGGGATCCACTATGCAAATGAGGAAACACCTTTTGGTTGTCAAGGGCGGGGTTTTCACCCACACCTGTGGTTTTGTTTGTTTGTTTTTACCTGGGATCGATGGACGGATGGCTTCAAGAAAATGCAAAATGGCTGCATCGCTCTGCTCTCTTAATCCCATTACGACCTGCCTTGGTGTGCTTTGAAATCATTTTGGGCTTCGGTGTCGTCGCTCCTCGGCTTGATCCCCGGGAATCCACGCCGTCCTGAGACTCTAAAGCGTCGCTTTCCGAGTACCACCTGAATCACTTGTGGCTTCGTCCAATGTTTTGATAAAAGAAATCTGTTTACTGACGAAGGAGTTTGCGTGTTTTTCTTGGTGAAAGGTCACAAGTCTGGAACTTTATTCTGAGTTAATTTGGGGGGGGGGCAGGCGGGGGGAGGTGTGGAAAGCGTTGTGAGCTGGGATTAAATGGAGACCCTTTCTTTGGGCTAATCTTTTGATTATCTTTTAACAACCCCATAATCCCTAATTGCATTGGGGTGGTAATCTGGGCAACGGAATGGAGCTAGCAGTGTTTACTGGCCGGATGCCCTACCTGTTGCCAGTACAGAGTTTTGTTCAGCCGATATATTCTCATCCTGCCAATATTCCGATTATAATAGGAGGATATGGGGTGTTTTCTGCTGGAACTACTGGACTGGTGATCGCTCCTCTTGTGGACTTTGCTAAAACAAGCGTCCTGTGTAAGTTGCACGTGGGAACAGACCAGCAGCTTAATCAATCTGGTCTAGTGGTGAAGGCACCAGACTAAAAACTGGGAGACGGTGAGTTCTAGTCCCACCATAGGCATGGAAGCTGGCTGGGTGATTTTGGGCCAGTTACCATGAGACAGTGAGTTCTAGACCTGCCTTAGGCATGAAAGCTGATAGGGTGACTGGGCCAAACACCAGGAGATGGTGAGTTCTAGTTTTGCCTTGCTCATAAAAGCCAGCCAGGTGATTTTGGACCAACCACCAGGAGACTGAGTTCTAGTTCTGCCTTAGCCACACCTAACTCTCCTTCCTCATTTTCCCCACAACCACCACTCCAAGATGGGCCAGACTAAGAGGGACTGGCCCCAAATCAACTCAGCCATGGGATAACCATGGTTTCTTCCTATAAAGCTGATTGATCTTATAACAGTCACCGGGATGAAAGTTTAGGTTTCTTCTTGGCTAACCCAAATTTAATCCAGCTTTCATTTCAAGGAAACCAATCGGCTTTACAGAAAGAAACCATGGTTATCCCATCAGATCAAAGCCAAGAACAGATCAGAGTTAAGTTCACATACTTTGTGGTAAACCTTTGTGAATTAAGAGACACTGAATTAATTCTGGTCTGAAACTCCCCGCGGCAAATATGCCCTGGAGATCCAAGGGAGAGAGCGAAACCAGAGTAGTTTAAGGATGAAATGTTTCATGAGATTAATTTTATTGCAAAAGAATTTTAAAAACGTGCCTACAAGAATCGCCAGGAAAATGAAATGACGGACGTTGTGACAGAAGACGAACCTTCTGTGGAAACTTCTGATATTCTTCCACAGGGAGAGGAACTGAAATAAGGTAGAAATGTGGGGGGAATTGCTGATCTTACAGGAGGACACTGAAGCATGGTGGTCTCGGTCTACCAGTGACACCTTCCCCAGGAGACCTTCTGGGAGGCCCTGATGGCCACTGATTAATTCTCAATATGGTCTTCATCAATGGTTTCTTCTCAACACAGGTCAAAGAGAGTCCATCCAACAAATCAGAGGCCCATCATTTGTGCAGCTGTTTATCTGATTCATCCAGGTACACCAGGCTTCCATTTTGAACGTTCCCTTCAAGGTGGACCTCAAGGTTTTTTAAGATGCACCTAAAACTTTCAAGATGGACCTCAACATTTCAAGATGGACCTCAAGCTTTCAAGATGCACCTCAAGCTTTCAAGATTGACCTCAAGCTTTGAAGATGGACCTCAAGCTTTCAAGATGCACCTCAGGATTTGAAGATGTACCTCAGTATTTGAAGATGTACCTCAGGATTTGAAGATGTATCTCAGGATGTCAAGATGCACCTCAGGATTTGAAGATGTACCTCAGGATTTGAAGATGTACCTCAGGATGTCAAGATGTACCTCAGGATTTGAAGATGTACCTCAGGATGTCAAGATGTACCTCAGGATTTGAAGATGTACCTCAGGATGTCAAGATGCACCTCAGGATTTGAAGACGTACCTCAGGATTTGAAGATGTACCTCAGGATGTCAAGATGTACCTCAGGATTTCAAGATGCACCTCAAGATTTCAAGATGGACCTCAATGTTTCAAGTTTGTGTGAAGCTTTCCTACCGGAGGACCTCAACAAAACCTTCAAGTCTTAAGGGATCCTGGAAACAAGAGTGGTGTCTCCTCCACAGGCGGTAGGACCAAGGGTGATCACCGCTCCCATCAGCTGCAGCTCCTTTCAGTGAAAGTTCTCCAGAAGGCCACGTCCTGCGTGAAGGTCTTCTACAACAGGGAGGTTACGGCATGCCGATGATAGGTGGGATCCCTCTTATTGGTGGGATGGAAGGGGGTCGTTCTTCTCTTGAAGGATCTGAATGGGGGACTCGTCCGACTTGCTCCTCCCCTTGATCTCAGGAAGACTTCGGAACTTCGGGATGGGTTTGATGCCAGTTATGGGAACCTGGTCCTTACCGACTGCCCTGGATTCGGCCATCTTGTTACAGTTGGCTACCATGGATTTGTAATCTTTCTGAAATTCCTTCAGGAGTTCCAAAGCTTCCCGGTATTCCCGCCAATTCTCCTTCCTCCTCCTCAAGATGCACACTGAGGGGAAACGGAAGCAAACCATCGTCAGCCACCTTCTAACCCAGTTAGGTTTTGCAAAACTGCCCACCCGCATCCCAAGGCCTGCATCGTGTGCTGTGGCTATCAAAAGAAGTTGGTTTATCGATTAGCCCGCGGGCCGTATCGAAGCGCAGAGTTCCAAACCCAAAGGATTACTAAAATCCGATTAAAAAAAACATTTAAAAATGGAATTGAACTATCAAAAGAAGCCAGCGGAGTAGCCTGCTAACTGGTACCCCTCAAGTTATGACTCTTCTGGAGGCTGGAATTATCGTTGTAGGTCATTTTGGTCGCAATTGGGGGCATCAAGTGACTGGATCGGATTTTTTTAAAAATATTTTTGAGGCAGTTGTTAAGCAAAGGCTGGGGTCATTAAGTGAATTGGTTTCCCCCATGGGCATTTTTATTTTTGCTTAGCAACTGTTTAAAGTTATGACCAGCCAGAAAAGATTCAGAATAGAGCTGGAAGGGACCTTGGAGGTCTTCTAGTCCAACCCCCTGCTCAAGCAGGAGAACCTATTCTATTGTACCCTATATGACTATCATTAAGTGTTGCACCTGATGATTCTCGACTCTTGACGGATGTCTCTTTTCTTCTATGTACACTGAGAGCATTTGCACTGAAGACAAATTCCTTGTGTGTCCATTTACACTCGGCCACTTTATCCATCTATCTACCGTTCTATCTATCTATCTATCTATCTATCTATCTATCTATCTATCTATCTATCTATCTATCTTTCTATCATCTATCTATCATCTATCTATCTATATCTTTCTATCATCTATCTATCATCTGTCTATATCTTTCTATCATCTATCTATCTATCTATCTATCTATCTATCTATCTATCTATCTATCTATCTATCTATCTTCTATCTATCTTCTATTATCGATCTACTATCTATCTTTTATCTTTTATCATCTATCTTCTATCTATCATCTATCTTCTATCTATCATCTATCTACTATCTTCTATTATCGATCTATCTATCCATCTATATCTATCTTCTATCTATCTCTTCTATCTATCTACTATCTACTATTATCTATCTATCTATCTATCTATCTATCTATCTATCTATCTATCTATCTATCTATCTATCTATATCTATCCATCCATCCATCCATCCATCTATATCTATCTACTATCTATCTACTATTATCGATCTACTCTATCTATCTATCATCTATCAACTATCTTATCGATCTACTATCTATCTTTTATCTTCTATCATCTATCTTCTATCATCTATCTTCTATTATCGATCTATCTATCTATCCATCTATCTATATCTATCTATCTTCTATCTATCTATCTATCTATCTATCTATCTATCTATCTATCTATCTATCTATCTAGATATAGATAGATAGATAGAAGATAGATAGATATAGATAGATGGATAGATAGATAGATCGATAATAGAAGATAGATGATATATAGATGATATATCTATCTATCTATCTCTATCTATCTTTTATCTTCTATCATTTATCTTCTATTTTCTATCTATCTATTTCTATTTATTTATTATCTGTTTCTCCTTAGTTCAAGGTTGTTTCTCTCCTGGATTAGTTTCCACCCGTTGTGTCCCTCAGGGACTTTGGAGAACAGCTGGACCCCCCTCCCCTCTTATTTCGGGCAGCCCCTCACAATATTGGAAGACTGCTAGCCTGTCACTCCTGGTCCTTCTCTTTGTTAGACTAGACCAGGGGTGTCGAATTCAAGGCCTGGGCCGCAGGGCCGGCCTGAAAGTCGCAAAGGATTGGTCCGTGGTGCCTCTGGCAGCCAAAATGGGTGCACGCCCCCCCCGGAGCCCCATTCTCAGCCTGGACAGCCTCCTGCAGCACTTTGGTGGCCAAAACGGGGGGGGCTGCCAGAGGCACTGTGGGCCGGTCCTGTGGTTCACCAGCAGCAGGTGCAGACGGCTGAGGTCTGGGAGAGCGAGGACTCAGGTGAGGGGCCTGCGTGGGATGCAGGGATGGGGCCAGGACCATCGGGGAGTGGAATGCGGCCTTCGGAGATGGTGGAGGCTGGCAGCAGTGAGGAAGAGTCCCCCGAGGAGCCTGTGCTCAGTGTGTGTGTGTGCAGGGCCGCTCGAAGGAAAGAGCAGCAGCACGGGAGACTCAGGAGTAAGGCTGCAAGGTAATGGCCCCTCCCTTAAGAGATAAAAGCCAGCTGAGAACCCAGAGTTCTTTGCAGGAAGCAAAGACGTTTTTGCACTCAAGCCTTGTGGATGTTCGGAGTCTCTTGGTTGGTGTTTGGAGACTCTTTGATTTATTGTTTAGGAACTTTATCCGCTGTTCTTAGCAGCCTTGCAAAAACTCTTTCTTGTCGGAGCTCGTTAGTGGAAAGCAGCCTTTTTACCGGGAAAGAACGGGATGCGTAAATGAAATATGAAAAGGTTGTGCTTTGTCTTGTGTTTACTCTCTGGGGACCAGGTTTGGGTCAGAACACACACACACCCGCCCCATTTTTGTCCCATCTCTCCCTCACCCACCCCACCCACCCCAACCAGCCGGCCTGCGGAGGGGAACTACAATGCTGACCCGGTTCTCTCTCTCTCAAAAAAAATATCCAGTTTGACCCCAACCCAATTCCTGCAGCCATTTTGGGCCTCCACACCTCTGGGTTCTCTTTGTGAACCAATCTAGGGCAGCTGTTGCCTTTCCCTGAAGTAGACCTGGGGCCATTCCCATCTTCCAGATCTCTTCCAAAGCCCTCGCTGGATCGACCACCGGCCTTGGGGTGGGGTGGGGTCCCTTCTCAGGGGCTCTGGGGCCTCATCCGAGCACGTGAGCCCCCTTACCTAGCGGGACGTGGACAACGTTCCGTGGCTTCCGGAGCTCCAGCAGGATTTCTTCCAGCCGTTCCATTCTGGTCTTCCGAGGCTTCGGCGCCTGGATCCTCAAGACCTGTGAAAAGAAATAACAAAGTAAGGTTGAATCGGGGACGTCTAGGGGAATGAAAAGAAGGACTAACGGATAAACAGACCATCAGAGTTGGAAGGGACCTTCAAGGTCATCTAGTCCAACCCCCACCAAAGTAGGAGACCCTACACCCTTTCTGACAGGTGGCAGTCCAGTCTCTTCTTGGAAGCCTCCAGGGATGAAGCTCCCACAACCTCTGAAGGCAACTCCTGTTCCATCGATTTATTGTTCTGTCAGAAAATTCCTCCTTATTTCTTGGTTGAATCAATCAGAATAGAGTTGAATGGGACCTTGGAGGTCATCCAGTCCAACCCCCCACCCAAGCAGGAGACCCTATACCATTTCTGACCGAGGGCAGTCCAATCTCTTCTTGAAAGCCTCCAGGGATGAAGCTCCCACAAAGGCAAAGTTCTGTTCCATGGGTTGATGGTTCTCACTGTCAGAAAATTCCTCCTTATTTCCAGGTTGAATCTCTCCTTGTTCAGTTTCCATCCATTATTATTCCTTGTCTGGCCTTTGGGTGCCTTGGAAAACAGCTTGACCCCCTTCCTCCGCTCTGGGGCAGCCCCTCCCTCAAATACTGGAAGATGCTCTCCTGTCTCCCCTGGTCCTTCTCTTCCCTAGACTAGCCAGGCCCAGTTCCTGCATCCGTTCTTTATATTTAGAATAACAAGAGTTGAAAGGGACCTTTGCAGGTCATCTAGTCCAACCCCCTGCCCAAGCAGGAGACCCTACACCATTTCTGAAACATGGCAGTCCAGCCTCTTCTTGAAAGCCTCCAGGGATGGAGCAGCCGCAGCTTCTGGTGGCAAGCTGTTCCACTGGTGAATTGTTCTGTCAATTGCTCTTTCTCCTTATTTCCAGGTTGAATCTCTCCTTGGCTCAGTTTCCATCCATTGCTCCTTGTCTGATGAGGGGAGACGTGATAGCAGTCTTCCAATATCTCAGGGGTTACCATAAAGCAATCTATTCTCACTGGAGGCTTTCCAGAAGAGATCGGACAACCCATTGCTCTGAAATGGTACATAGGGTCGCCTGCTTGAGATGGGGGTTTGGACTAGATCAGGGGTCGCCAACCTTTTGGACCTCGGGGACCACCAAACTCATCATTTTAAATCCCAGGGACCACTAACCGCTTCTGTGGGCGTGGCCTAATTTGTGGGTGTGGCTTGGTGGTCATGTGACTGGCTGGGCATGGGTATGTAAGTATTATAAATATTTATATAAACATTGAATTTTTTTATAAAAAGAGCAACTTTACCCAAAAGCAGGAAAGCAGGCAGGCAGATTGAGTTGCTCACAGAATCACAGATTCATTCAGTGATCTATCTATCTGCCATCAGCTACCTGAGTCTGTATAAAATTTGCTTGCAAGCAAACTCACAAAATTAACTCACAACACACCATGTATGTAAATATTGATTTTTTTATAAAAAAGAGCAACTTTTACCCAAAAGCAGGCAAAGCAGGCAGGCAGATTGAGTTGCTCACAGAATCACAGATTCATTCAGAGATCTATCTATCTGCCATCAGCTAGCTCAGTCTGTGACATAAAATCTGCTTGCAAGCAAACTCAACAATTAACTCACAAAACAACACGTATGTAAATATTGAATTTTTTATTAAAAAAGGAGCAACTTTTACCCAAAAGCAGGCAGGCAGATTGAGTTGCTCACAGATTCATTCAGAGATCCATCTATCTGCCATCGGCTACCTGAGTCTGTCACTTAAAATGTGCTTGTGGTGAGTCTGCACTGAATAGCAGAACCTGCAGTCCTAAGGGAGGTTCGGTTGTGCTTAAAAGCAGAGCTGAAGATCTCAAGACTAGCTAGAAAGCAAGAAACCCAACCATTTCCTGCTTCCTAGCTAATCTAAATCTCCTGGCACAGCAGAACAGATGATGGTTGGAAAAAGGAAAAACAGAAATTTAGCAGGCAAGTTTGCCAGGTAAGGAGTGATTGAGAGGGGAGGGTTCCCGCGGGCCATGTGGGAGGCGCAGCCTTGTGTTTCTGCGCAGCCTGGATTAATTGCTTTTGGGGGGGGTGCTCTGGGGGTGAGATTTCTCTGCGGCCCACCGAAATTTTCTCACAGCCCACCGAGGTCCCTTCCAGCTCTGTAATTCGGTTGGAAGCAGATTGAAAGCCAGTGAGTGAGGATGAATTCCACCTTCACCCACCGTCTGGTTTCTCCATTTCTAGACCCGTAATTTGCCTGTAACATTTGCAGAAGCTAACAAACTGTCATAAATACCACACAAGTAGTCCTTAACTTACAACGGTTCGCTTAGCACTGAGGGGAAAAAAGCAACTTAACAACTGGTCCTCACACTTACGACCGTTGCTGCATCTCCACGGTCATAGGGATAAAATGTGGGCGCTGGGCATGTATCTACGACATTCCCTTAACAATGTGTGGCTCACTCTTATGACCGCAGTGTTTCGCTTAACAATCGTGGCAGAAAAGGTCATTGTGAACTCAGTGAGGGGAGCCGAATGTCAACTCATAAAATATTTCTCTGGACTTTTTAGAGTTGCCAACAGAAAGGGACTGGGGAGCAGTGCAGCAGCTTGCAAACCAAAAGTGCATTCCATAAATGTTTTCAAAGATAGTTTCTAGGTGACTGAAGTTTCTGCCCCGCAAAATTCTAACTGGAGAGCCTGATGGATGACTCTGGGCTATGGAGGTGTCCAATTGGAGGATATGAATTACGATACACTCAGAGGGCTGGGGGAAAACCTGGGTCAAGGGTAACAGTGAATGATGCGTCTCAGAGTCGGCTGCACCCAGGCAGTGCTGGACAGTTTAACTCCCAATAAATCCTTTGGAAGTTTGGCTCGAGACTCAGGATTTAAATGGGGGGAACTGTGGAACCCTGACATTATTATTATTTTTAGTTATGTGAGAGGTGTGTATCTCTCTGTCCGTTCAACACTCCCTGAGAGGGAAAACTCATAATAGGAAATGCAGGCCCAGGGAGAACTAGAATAATAGTGGGGAATGAAGATGATAAGATGATGATGATACAACAGAATAACAGATTTGGAGGGGTCCTTGAAGGTCTTCTAGACCAGCCCTCTGCTCATGCAGGAGAGCTTTTGTCATTCTGGACAAAATGGCTGTCCAGTTTCTTCTGGGAAACCTCCAGTGACGGAGAAACACTGCTTAGAATATAGAATCTTCCTTCCTTCCTTCCTTCCTTCCTTCCTTCCTTCCTTCCTTCCTCCTTCCTTCCTTCCTTCCTTCCTTCCTTCCTTTCCTTTCCTTTCCTTTCCTTTCCTTTCCTTTCCTTTCCTTTCTTCCTTCCTTCTTCCCACCCTACCTCCTTCCCTCCATTCCCTTTTCTTTCTCATGTATCCCTCTTTCCTTCTTCCTTCCTTCTCTTATAACACACAACAGGGGTCCCCAAACGTGGCTACTTTAAGACTTGTGGATTTCAGCTGAGCTAACATTACTGGAAGAGAAATTCTGGGAGTTGAAGCCCACACGTCTTAAAGTTGCCAAGTTTGGAGACCTCTGACCTAGAATAACAGAACTGGAAGGGGACTTGGAGGTCGTCTAGTCCAACCCTCTGCTGAAGCAAAGACCTTATACAATTCAGATTTAGCGTGACTTACAAACTGTGTCGCTTAGCCCCAGAAATTCTGGTTTCGATGATGGATGTAAGTTGAGGATGCCCTGCCACGCTTAATGACTGCAGGTTTACTTAATGACCACGGGGGTGTCCCGCATAATGACCGGCATGATTTACGGCCATTTTTCCCGAGAGGGAGACTAAAGCCTAAGAAAATTGGCTGGATCCAGGATGGGAATCGTCCCACCCAACACCCCCCGTGCCTCCCAAAAGTATCTCCTTGGATCTCCTGACCTTCTTTTTGGCGGACACGTAAGGTTTCTGGTAGCGATCCAGCCTGGCTTTCCCTTCGCGGTAAATCAGAGGATAGCGCAGGGCCTGCTCCAAAGCCTGGACGTTCTGTTGGATTCCTGGTTCGAGGCACAAACGGAGAAAGAAAAACACGGATTTCTCCGTTGTCATTTAGGAGGGGAAATCACGAGTTGGTCCTAGTCTAAGTCTGGCCCTGATGAGGTTACCGAGTAGGGTGATGAAAGGTCTGCAGGGGAAAAGAAACCCAAGAGTGCACCCAGGAACCTCCAGTCCTCCCCTTCCTTCTCCTCCTCTCCGCAGACCTCCCCCTCCCATCTAGGCACTGATGAGGTTCTCTAGTTGGATCATGAAACGTCTTCAACAAAATCACCAAGCTCAGAGAGGACCAAGGACCCCACTGTCCTCCTCCTCCTCTTCCTCCTCCTCTTCTTCTTCTTCTTCCTCCTCCTCTTCTCCTCCTCTTCTCTTCCTTCTCCTCTCCTTCTCTCCCTCCTCCTCCTCCTCTCCCTCCTCTTCTCCTCTTCCTCTTCTCCTCTTTTCTTCCTCCTCCTCCTCCTCTTCCACCTCTTCTCTTCCTTCTCCTCTCCTCCTCTTCCTCCTCCAACCTGTTCTGACCAAGGCTTCATGAGATGCTTATTTCAGCATACGCTTAGTCCAAACAACCCTCTTTTTATTTCAATGCTGGGAATTATGTGCATTCCCAGCTTGTAATGAGTCCCAAATAGTCCCTCGAGATGAGCACCCACCTTTATGTCTTTTGAATTGCTGCCAGCAACTAAAGCGCCAAATTGACTGTAAAAAGCCAAATGGAGTACAAAGTCCACACAGGGCTTCAAGGATTAATCCAAACAGAGCAAACAAAAGTTGCTTCCTGCAAAGGCTCCTGTCCTTTTGCACTTTCTTTATGTCTTATGGGAAGAGCCAATCATCTCCAAGCCTTCCTCCTGAGTTGCCCCTTTTGACTCAGTTGCTCTCACCTTCTGGCACCTTCTCCCCACTGTCCGATTCCGCTGCCATCTCCGCAGGCTGCCGGCGAACCACAACACAACCCTCCTTGCACGCCCACCCAGCCACCTGGCAGAGAACCGGTTGCTAAAATTTTTGAAGCCCACCCCTGCAGGTACACCCCACCCCTCCCCACTCCGAAAAGGAGTCCTTCGATGCCAGCCAATGGGGCATCCCACCCTCAATGAGCGGCAGCAGGGCTCAACTTACCTTTGGGCTCAACAAAATCTGATCCGGGATCCCCTCCGAGCAGCTCTTCGTAACCCTTCAACTTCTCCGGCACGTTGAGGGTCACTTTCCCCAAACTCAAACGGGATCTCCTGGAATCGAGAGATTCCTTGACCTTTGCCCCCAGAGGCAGGAAAGCGGAAAAAAAAAGAGAGATCACGCCAAACTCAGGTTATTTTTCAAACGGTACTTTTAAGGAAGGCGTCGAGAGCCTCGGTCCGACTTTCAAGGTCAGAATAAGAGAATAGCAAAGGATCGGAAGGGACCTCGGAGGTCATCTAGTCCAACCCCCTGCTCAAGCAGGAAGACCCTCTACCATTCCGGACCAATGGCTGTCCAGGCTCTTCTGGAAAGCCTCCAGGGATGAAGCCCCCACAACCTCTGGAGGAAAGCTGTCAGTCATCTTAGCAATCATATGTTGCCATCTGAACTCTTTTCTTGGATAATTTTAATGCATTTATTGCCTTTCGGTTTTATTCTTTTATTATGATATGGTTTTTATTGGATTGCAAGGCATCCCAGAGCCATGCAATTTAGAGAGTGGGGTTGTGTGTAGGCAAGGGTCTTCAAACGTGGCAAGTTTAAGACTGGTGGACTTCAACTCCCAGAATTCCTGAGCTAACATGGCTGGAGGAGGAATTCCGGGAGTTGAAGACCACAAGTCTTAAAGCTGTTGAGTTTGAAGACCCCTGGTGTAGGGGTTAAAGGGCTGGCTTAGAAACCAGGAGACGGGGAGTTCTAGTCCCGCCTTAGGCATGAAAGCTAGTTGGGTGACTTTGGGTCAATCACCAGGAGACTGTGAATTCTAGTCCCGCCTTAGGCATGAAAGCTAGTTGGGTGACTTTGGGTCAATCACCAGGAGACTGTGAATTCTAGTCCCGCCTTAGGCATGAAAGCTAGTTGGGTGACTTTGGGTCAATCACCAGGAGACTGTGAATTCTAGTCCCGCCTTAGGCATGAAAGCTAGTTGGGTGAGTTTGGGCCAATCACCAGGAGACGGTGAGTTCTAGTCCCGCCTTAGGCATGAAAGCCAGCCGGGTGACTTTGGGCCAATCACCAGGAGACGGGGAGTTCTAGTCCCGCCTTAGGCAGGAAAGCCAGCTGGGTGACTTTGGGCCAATCACCAGGAGACGGTGAGTTCTAGTCCCGCCTTAGGCATGAAAGCCAGCCGGGTGACTTTGGGCCAATCACCAGGAGACGGGGAGTTCTAGTCCCGCCTTAGGCAGGAAAGCCAGCCGGGTGACTTTGGGCCAATCACCAGGAGACGGGAGTTCTAGTCCCGCCTTAGGCAGGAAAGCCAGCTGGGTGACTTTGGGCCAATCACCAGGAGACGGGGAGTTCTAGTCCCGCCTTAGGCATGAAAGCCAGCTGGGTGCCTTTGGGCCAATCACCAGGAGACGGGAGTTCTAGTCCT
Organism: Notechis scutatus; assembly: GCF_049901735.1. NCBI lineage: Eukaryota > Metazoa > Chordata > Lepidosauria > Squamata > Elapidae > Notechis > Notechis scutatus. The sequence continues at coordinate 1,624,917 of NC_142013.1, read as the reverse complement.
GCCTTAGGCATGAAAGCCAGCTGGGTGACTTTGGGCCAATCACCAGGAGACGGGGAGTTCTAGTCCCGCCTTAGGCATGAAAGCCAACTGGGTGACTTTGGGCCAATCACCAGGAGACGGTGAGTTCTAGTCCCGCCTTAGACATGAAAGCCGGCTGGGTGCCTTTGGGCCAATCACCAGGAGACGGGGAGTTCTAGTCCCGCCTTAGGCATGAAAGCCGGCTGGGTAACTTTGGGCCAATCACCAGGAGACAGGGAGTTCTAGTCCCGCCTTAGGCATGAAAGACAGCTGGGAGACTTTGGGCCAATCACCAGGAGACGGGAGTTCTAGTCCTGCCTTAGGCATGAAAGCCAGCTGGGTGACTTTGGGCCAATCACCAGGAGACGGGGAGTTCTAGTCCTGCCTTAGGCATGAAAGCCAGCTGGGTGACTTTGGGCCAATCACCAGGAGACGGGGAGTTCTAGTCCCGCCTTAGGCATGAAAGACAGCTGGGAGACTTTGGGCCAATCACCAGGAGACGGTGAGTTCTAGTCCCGCCTTAGACATGAAAGCCGGCTGGGTGCCTTTGGGCCAATCACCAGGAGACGGGAGTTCTAGTCCCGCCTTAGGCATGAAAGCCGGCAGGGTAACTTTGGGCCAATCACCAGGAGACAGGGAGTTCTAGTCCCGCCTTAGGCATGAAAGACAGCTGGGAGACTTTGGGCCAATCACCAGGAGACGGTGAGTTCTAGTCCCGCCTTAGACATGAAAGCCGGCTGGGTGACTTTGGGCCAATCACCAGGAGACGGGGAGTTCTAGTCCCGCCTTAGGCATGAAAGACAGCTGGGAGACTTTGGGCCAATCACCAGGAGACGGGGAGTTCTAGTCCCGCCTTAGGACATGAAAGCCGGCTGGGTGACTTTGGGCCAATCCCCAGGAGTCGGTGAGTTCTAGTCCTGCCTTAGGCAGGAAAGCCAGCTGGGTAACTTTGGGCCAATCACCAGGAGACGGTGAGTTCTAGTTCCACTTGAGGCATGATTCTCTTAACAACTGTGGCAGGGAAGGTGGTAAAAATGGGGCAAAACTCAACTGTCTCGCTTAGCAACAGAGAGATTTTGGGCCTCAATTGCGGTCGTCGATGGAAGACCACCTGTCATCTGGCATCTCGCCGGCTCACCCACCTGAGTTATGAAGATGGGTTCCGTGGTTCCTTCTCTGCTACTCGTGAGCACCTCCTCCTCCTCCTCCTCCTCCTCCGTGGAAGCATCCTCCTCGGGTTCCGGAGGCAAGGCATAGGACTGGATCTGGGCAAAGAGTTTGTACAGCTCTCCAGAAACCGATCGGGAGGGCAGAACCAACGTTGACCTTCGCGGCGAGCATAAATCCGCCAACGTCGGCCTCTCCTCCTGGCCGTATTCCACAAGAGGAGAGCTAGCCAATCCAGGACGTTCCTCTTCTTCGGAAGACTCCAAGAGGTTCACGTCCTGGAACCCCGAGGTGGGAAGCTGAGGAGGTTCCTCTTGATCTCCATATTCCACCTCCGAAGAAACGGTCGTCAAGACCACCACTGGGATCCTCTGCTGATCCAACGGGCCTTCGGCTAAATCCTCCCCGCTGGGATAGGAGGTGGGCACGGACTCCTGCCGATCTTGAGCTTCTGCAGAGGATCCCCTCGACGGGAGATCCTCGTCCACAGAAAGCGATCGGGCAGGTGAAGGAGATTCACCCAGGTCTTCTTCTTCTTCGAAAGAAGACGATACCCGCGGTTCGGATCCTTTCTGATCCGGCAAAGACGTCGTAATGGGTGCCGACTGAGTCGCCTCTTCACCAGAAGCAGTGGAGGAAAGAGTCTTGGTTCCATCTTCTTCTTTTTCTTCTTTTTCTTCTTCTTCTCCTTTTTCTTCTTCTCCATTTTCTTCTTCTTCTTCTCCTCCTCCTCCTCCTCCTTCTGGTTCAACGATCTGAACAACGTCTGACCCATCCTGTTCCTCCGAAGGTGAGTTTGGAGGGGTAAGAGGTTCCAACTGGGTCTCCGGTAGACGTTCTCCTGCAGGTGTCCTCAGGTAAGGTCGGGAGTCTGTTCCTTCAGGCTCACACGGGCCTGAGGAAGGCGAGGACAACCCAGGTGGACCTCGCGAAGGCAAACGAGACGGGAGACCTTCTGAAGAGCTCTGTCCCGACCAGGTGGGAGAGGCAGAAGCCTTCCTAGCCATGATGCGCTCTAAGGAAGACTCCAGCAGAAGATCGCTTCCAAAGGATATTCCCTCCAGGGAGGAGCCAGGGCTGAAAGCTCCGCCGTATAAACTGCTCAGCGAGAGGTTGGCGGATCGCTCCTCCGGCCGAAGCGGGGACAGGATGGGCTGATCGTAGGACAGGAAAAAGGACCGGCTCCCTTCAACAGCTGGGGAACCGAGTCTTTGGTTGGGATCCAGGTCGGCCCCCGTCCACAGCTGCCAGAACGTGGTCTCCAGAGCCAGATCGACCGGCAAGCGCTTCTTTCGGATCTTAGGTAGCTTGGATTTAATCTAAATAGAATAGAAATAGAAATAGAATTCTTTTTATTGGCCAAGGGTGATTGGACACACAAGGAATTTGTTTTTGGGGGCAAATACTCTCAGTGTGCATAAAAGAAAAGAGACATTCATCAAGAGTGAAGGATCATCGGGTAGAATAATCATCATAGGAATATAATTTAAATAGAATGGGATGGGATGGAATGGGATAGAGAAGAGAAAAGAGAAGAGAAGAGAAGAGAAGAGAAGAGAAGAGAAGAAAGAAGAGAAGAGAAAGAAGAGAAAGAATTAGAATAAGGAAAGAATAGAATAGAATGGAATGGAAGGGAAGGGAAGAGAAGAGAATAAGGAAAGAATACAATATAATAGAATGGAAGAGAATTGAACTAGAATTAGAATTACAATAGAATTGAATTCTTTATTGGCCAAGTGTGATTGGACAACCAAGGAATTTGTCTTTGGTGCAAATGCTCTCAGTGTACATAAAAGAAAAGAGACATTCATCAAGAGTGAAGAATCATCAGGTACAATAATCATCATAGGATACAATAAGAATAGAATAGAAAGATATAGGAATATAATTTAAATAGAATGGGATGGGATGGAACGGGATAGAGAAGAGAAGAGAAGAGAAGAGAAGAGAAGAGAAGAGAAGAGAAGAGAAGAGAAGAGAGAATTAGAATAAGGAAAGAATAGAATAGAATAGAATGGAATGGAAGGGAAGGGAAGAGAAGAGAATAAGGAAAGAATACAATATAATAGAATGGAAGAGAATTGAACTAGAATTAGAATTACAATAGAATTGAATTCTTTATTGGCCAAGTGTGATTGGACACCCAAGGAATTTGTCTTTGGTGCAAATGCTCTCAGTGTACATAAAAGAAAAGATACATTCATCAAGAATCATAAGATACAAAACTTAGTCATAGGTTACTATAAGCAATCAAAGAACGTACAGGGGTGTATGTGTGAATATGGGAAGTGGATGCATGAACGGGAAGCGCCCGTGGTATTTTGGGTATGCACGCAATGGGCGCTCGATGCCGAAAAGGTTCGCCGTCACAGCGCTACAACGTTGATTGGGCACTAAACGAACTGTAGTAAGATAAGGACTACTTCTCCTAAATTTTATTTCCTTTAGCCATCCTTGGTGTCAGCCTCTCCGAACCAATTGGATTAATTCCCCAGCCCTTCCCGATTCCTTCCCACCCCCCTGCACCAAGATTAAACAATGTGGACCCCTCCCCAAACTTCTGTTTTAATTAAACTATTTTATACCACCCATTTATAGGGACGCAGTGGCTCAGTGGCTAAGATGCTGAGCGTGTCGCTCGGAAAAGGTCGGCAGTTTGGCGGTTTGAATCCCGAGCGCCACGTCACGGAGCGTGCTTCCATTCCTTGTCTCAGCTTCTGCCAACTTAGCTGTTGGACTCTGATTCCGAGGGAGAGATGGAACAGGTGGCAGGGAGTGGGAGTGTGGCTCCAGTGGCTGGGGAGGAAACTGGGGAAGGGCACAGGCCGGCTGGGCATTCAGAGGAAGACCCAGGCCCACCCCCTCTGCATCCTAGGGCATGCAGGAACGGATAAGGGAGCAACGTGAGTTGCATGGTTTATGGGGGAGGAAAGGGCCCTGATCCCCTTCATTGACTGCAGCTGGGAAGACTGTTTAAAAGGGGAAACTGCGCAAGGCAAAGTTGCTGGAAGCAAAGCATGACATTATTCCGGTTTGTCAAGTCTTATCTGAGTTCTGTCGTCCTCCCAACTGTGTGCGTTTCGTTCTCTTTTGACGTCTGCCATTCCTTATCCTGCCCTGTCTCGTTCATTGCTGCAGTTTGGTTTGGGTTGTTTTTTTCTTTATCATTTATATGTACTTGGAGTTTGAACGGAATTTCTTCCCTTTGAAAACTGTTTTTTGGGAGAGTTTTTTTCTCCAGCCGATGATAACTGGACGTTGGGGGCCAAGTTGGAGGAATGAAAGGGACTTCATCTACTTTTGTGACTTGGTTGCTTTTGTGCCATGCCCCTTTGTGTCATCGCACTAGCAGCTCGAAAGCATGTAAAAAATGCAAGTAGAAAAATAGGGAGCCCTTTGGCGGGAAGGGAACAGCACTCCGTGTGCCTTCGGCAGCGTTTAGTCCTTCCGGCCACATGACCACGGAGACGTCCTCGGACAGCGCTGGCTCTTCGGCTTTGTGACGGAGATGAGCACCGTCCCCTAGAGCCGGAAACGACGAGCACGGGAACCTTTACCTTTAGGAGGGGAACCTTCACCTTAACCTTACCACCCATTTGTCAAAGTTTGTACCTCCCGGTTGGCTTTGACGGGGATAAAAACGCGGGGCTTCTCCAGCTTGGAAACTTTCTTCCTCACCAGCTTAATCCCCAGCTTGTCTTGAAGGAAACTGGTGAGAAGAGGTGGGTCACCTTGGAGGAGAGGGAAGGAGAGGAGAGAAGAAGAGGAGAGAAAGATCGTTGTTACGCCCCTGGGCAAGACAAAAAAATATATCCTCTCCGTTTCCTCGATTGACGCCCCGACGCAAAACAACCGTTCCAAGCGACAACAGATCTCCAAAATGGTATTGACGGTCTGGAGTCGAAGTTCTGACAGTTGTCCTCCTCCACCCTTGCTGCCCTGCGTCCCCGGGATTGCATTTTGGACGCTCGGCTAACCAACTAAAACCACCACCCCAAAAAAATGTCAATCGTGGCCGAACTGGTAGCATAACACTTTGCAGGCCGAAAAAAATGGGCCTCTTTCATCACTTCCGGTATTTCTGGAAATACATGAAGTGATGAAACGGGCCCATTTTTCGGCCTGCGAAGCCTGCAGAGGCTTCCCTCAAGCCTCTGGCAGGCCGAAAAAGGCCTGAAAAATCAGCTGGGAGGCGCACGCATGCGCAGTGCAGGTAAGTTTGCCTGGGGTTTGCGTGCCATAGGTTCGGCCTTTATGGATATATAAAGGGTCTCCTGCTCGAGCAGCGAGCTGGACTAGATGACCTCCAAGGTCCCTTCTAGCTCGATTCTGATCAAAACAGCATGGGAATATAGGCTTTTTAAAGCAATAACTCTGTTTGATCGGACCTTCGTGTGCGTGGACCTGGCACACGCGCCTGACAACCCCAGGGAGAACTGCAGGTAGTCCTTGACTTACAACGAATTCCTTTAGTGACTGTTCGAAATGACAAGTGGCACTGGGGGAAAAAAGGGATTTAGAACTGTTTTTTACACTGGCGACTATCGTAGGCCTGCGATCCAAATCCAGACGCTCCTATTTAGGCCGGTCCGCAATTGACCCGTGGAGGGTCACGTGATCCCCTTTTCGCGACCTTCCAGCGATGGGGAAACCAGATTCGCTTTAACGACCATGTGATTAACTTAAGAACTGGGGTGATTCGCTTAACGACGGTGGCAAAAAAAAAAAAAAAAAATCGTAATACGGAGCCAAAACTAACTTTAACCATTTTCTCGTTCAGCAAGGGAGGTTTTGGGCTCAGCTGTGGTCATAAGTCGAGGACTACCCATACAGCGACGGACGTCCTTTCCCCAAGATGGAAAGGAACAGATTTTAAGAAGCACCCCGTCATGCCCCTGTTGGAATTGGATTCCAAGGGGGAGGTGGAACAGCTGACAGGGAGTGGGAGTGTGGCTCTGATGAATGTGGAGGAAACTGGGGAAGGGCACAGTCCGGCTGGGCATTCAGAGGAAGACCCAGGCCCATCCCCTCTGCATCCTAGGGCACGCAGGAAGGAACGGAGAAGGGAGCAACGTGGCTTATGGGAGAGGCAAGGGCCCTGATCCCCTTCCTTAGTTGCAGCTGGGGAAACAGGATATAAGTGGGGCATTT